>NC_139997.1:32245601-32475601 GCF_964263955.1 Coregonus lavaretus
TTGTTATGGAAGGTTTGGGAATCGCTTCCTTTTAAGTGGTTATAGAATTTAACGGCTCTTTTCTGGATTTTGATAATTAGCGAGTTTTGGCCTAATTCTGCTCTGCATGCATTATTTGGTGTTTTACGTTGTACACGGAGGATGTTTTTGATACTACCCAAGGCCCTCTCTCTCCTCTCTCTCTCCCCACCTCTCTCCATATCTCCATCCCCCTCTCTCTCTCTCTCTCTCTCCATCTCTCTCTCTCTTCTCTTTCTCTTTCTAGCTCTCGCATCTCTCTCTCTCTCTCTGTCTCCCTCTCTCTCTCCTCATCTCTCTTGCCATCTCTCCATCTCTCTCTGTCTCTCGCTCTCTCTCTCTCCATCTCGCTCTCTCTCTCTTTCTCTCTCTCCATCTCTCTCCATCTCTCTCTCTCTTCATCTCTCTCTCCCCATCTCTCTCGCCATCTCTCTCTCTCGCTCTCGCTCTCTCCTCACTGTCCTAGGTTGCTCATTAGGGCTTACAAATCACACATCAGCCCGTTGTGTTTAGCCTTAACCCCAAATCCCAGCTAAATTGGCAGGCTATGCTATTTGCTCTGAAGCCTCCGATCCCCTTTTGGGAGTGTTTGATCGTCATTGGGTTTGCGGCAGGCATACAGGCCTCCCTCCCCACCACCCCCCTCTTCCTCAGCTGCCATCCCCAGCCTGGGTGGCAGTAGTCAGGCAGGAGTCCTGGGCAGAGGAGTCTGCTGGATTGGGGTGGGCGTGGAGGCTGGGTTGAATCAGTAGTGTTTAGTCTCTGCGGCAGGGGTGAAATGCCATCATTACCCGGCTGCCTATCAAATAAATTGCCAATTATGGGGTTTGGAATGCAAGTAAACAGCACGTTACTCTTTTTTTGATACTACCCAAGGCCCTTGATGAGAGATGGGCAAGAGAGAGGGGGAGCGGGAGGGAGGGAGAGAGAGAGGGAGAGGCCAGAGAGCGTTTGGTGTCGAAGCCCGCCAGTCAGCGCCCTTCGAGGCAGGCAGACAGGCTGATGAGAACCATGAGGAGCAAGGGATACTAATGAATTCACCCTAAAAAATGGGGACAGGAAATAAATAGATTTAGAAATAACAAAATATGATCCGCTAATTCACCATTATCATTCTCCCTTATTTGTCCAGTTTTTTTGTCTTCTGTTGACAGGTTCATTATTTTGAGTGTCTGCACAGACATTTGTGGACTGTTAGTATTGTAGTATATGCTAAACTCTCATTAGCAGCCTTATGACCATAGAAATACTGATGTAGGGCTTTATAAACTTTTATGCTAATACTCATATTGACGGCATATACAGTGGCAGGAGACAGGGCTGAGACAGTGAGGTGTTTTACAATTTAAATAGCCTCGTACTATTCTCTCCCTGGGCCAACCTGATAGTCCCATAGGTTGTATGGAAGTAATTTGGCTCTAGCCTGATCTATGCGTGTGGTGTCACTCAGGACAGTCATTCTAGAACATGGAGGGTTCCCAACCCAAATGAAAATGTAAAAACTGTGGGTTCCTGTGAAATTCATCCTTGTCTGCTCCGGCTCGCTTCGCCTAACATGATAAGTTATTTTCCTGCAGTGTGGTCTTTGAACGTCGCTTTGTAATGAAACATCTGGAAGTGATATAGGGAAACATCTAACCTATCATATCCATGGCACTCTGAGTGCTTTCTGCTGAAATGGAGCAAAAAGAAAAGTCTCCCTCAAGGCTGGTAAACCTGAACCTAGTTATTAGTGGCTTTTGATGAATACATGACAGTATATTTGGAATTCCTTCTCTCATGTGGCAAAATGATTTCAACTCTCAAATTACCGCTTTCGAAAAGCGATTCATGTCATATAATATAGTTGTTGGTTTTAATGACCACTGTGATTTTGTTATTTGCTCGAACATATGAAGAAACCCCAACATTTTTGCTGGTATTTTGTTATTCAACCTCACGGTACTTTTCGTACCGTAGGGCCTAACAGTATTTATTTCTGTGTGCCTGGCTCTGTCTAAAAGGGATCTAGCCCTTCCATTGACCTGGTTGTGTAATCTGGTCATAGCAGTTCTGTGTGATATTGTGTCCATCACACCTCCTTAGTACATATTCTGATTATTCCCTGACGCACCACTGTAAATGAGGTCACAGTCCCCCTACAAGTTGAGATATGCCGGCCAATTTGCTCCGACATGGAAGTTGTAATTGCTTGCAGCAATTATCCAGTTCCAGAGATATTTTTTTCCATCCTCTCTCTCTCTCTCTCTCTCTCTCTCTCTCTCTTCCCTCTCTCTCTCTCTCTCTCTCTCTCTCGGTCTCTCTCTGTCTCTCTAATTTAAAATGTTCCTTATTAGAGATAAGCATTTAGATATGGAAGTCTGAATGTTATACCTATAATTATTTCATTATCATAGTATCATGCTCCCTGTGATTCCGACTAAGTCAGATATGGGTTGGTTGTCAGTGTGAGTATGGTAGGAACACACCACACACACACACAGGCGCGCACGCTAGGGATGGATGGGTCGGCTGTTTGTTCACCCGCACCCGCCAGCAATTGCTAATAATCCATCCGCAATCGCCCGACTATATGTAATAACCTGAAAATCTTAGGCCTGCACCCGACCCTAACCTGCAAATACTGTATAGAAAATGCACTGTACAGTCAGAGATATTTTTTTTTAACCTTTATTTAACTAGGCAAGTCAGTTAAGAACAAATTCTTATTTACAATGACGGCCTACACCGGCCAAACCCGGACGACGCTGGTCCAATTGTGCGCCGCCCTATGGGACTCCCAATCACGGCCGGTTGTGATACAGCCTGGAATCGAACCAGGGGGTCTGTAGTGACGTCTCAAGCACTGAGATGCAGTGCCTTAGACCACTGCGCCACTCGGGAGTGGAGATGGGGGAGCGATTCTTTTGACAGGCCTTTTAGGCCTATGTTTCTGCTTATAATATCCGACATAGGCTATTTGTTATTCAACTTGTCGATAATTAGATACATGCAGCTTCTCTTCTGTCATTACTTGTTGCCATAGGCAGCGTGTGAGTTTCAAGTTTGGGGAAGCTAATTTTCCACATAAAAATGCACCTTTATAATAAAGCATTCCATGCAACATTGCATTTGCAGACTTACAGTGCATTCGGAAAGTACATTTTATTATTCTAAAATTGATTAAACGGTTTTTTTCCCTCGTCAATCTACTCACAATACCCCATAATGACAAAGCAAAAACAGGTTTTTAGAAAAAAAAAAAAAAAAAAAAAAAACGGAAATATCACAATTATATAAGTATTCAGACCCTTTACTCAGTACTTTGTTGAAGCACCTTTGGCAGCGATTACAGCCTCGAGTCTTCTTGGGTATGATGCTACAAGCTTGGCACACCTGTATTTGGGGGGTTTCTCCCATTTTTCGGGGAGTTTCTCCTATTTCCCTTTCAAGCTCTGTCAGGTTGGATGGGGAGCATCGCTGCACAGCTATTTTCAGGTCTCTCCAGAGATGTTCGATTGGGTTCAAGTCCGGGCTCTGGCTGGGCCACTCAAGGACATTCAGAGACTTGTCCCGAAGCCGCTCCTGTGTTGTCTTGGCTGTGGGCTTATGGTCGTTGTCCTGTTGGAAGGTGAACCTTCGCCCCAGTCTGAGGTCCTGAGCGCTCTGGAGCAGGTTTTCATCAAGGATCTCTCTGTACTTTGCTCTGTTAATCTTTCCCTCGATCCTGACTAGTCTCCCAGTCCCTGCCGCTGAAAAAAATTCCCACAGCATGATGCTGCCACCACCATGCTACACCATAAGGATGGTGCCAGGTTTCCTCCAGACGTGACGCATGGCATTCAGGCCAAAGATTTCAATCTTGGTTTCATCAGACCAGAGAATCTTGTTTCTCATGGTCTGAGAGTCTTTAGGTGCCTTTTTGGCAAACTCCAAGCGGGCTGTCATGTGCCCGATTGCTCAGTTTGGCTGGGTGGCCAGCTCTAGGAAGAGTCTTGGTGGTTCCAAACTTCTTCCATTTAAGAATGATGGAGGCCACTTGGGGACCATCAATGCTGCAGACATTTCTTGGTACCATTCCCCAGATCTGTGCCTTGACACAATCCTGTCTCGGAGCTCTACGGACAATTCCTTCGACCTCATGGCTTGGTTTTTGCTCTGACATGCACTGTCAACCTTATATAGACAGTTGTGTGCCTTTCCAAATCATGTCCAATCAATTGAATTTACCACAGGTGGACTCCAATGAAGTTGTAGAAACATCTCAAGGATGATCAATAGAAACAGAATGCACCTGAGCTCAATTTCGACTCTTATAGCAAAGGGTCTGAATACTTATGTAAATAAGGTATTTCTGTTTTAAAAAATATATACATTTGCAAAAATGTCTGAAAACCAGTTTTTGCTTTGTCATTATGGGGTATTGTGTGTACATTGATGAGGATTATTATTTTTTAAATCCATTTTCGAATAAGGCTGTAACGTAACAAAATGTGGAAAAAGTAAAGGGGTTTGAATACTTTCCGAATGCACTATATGTAAGATAACCTACTATTCCTAATGTGATGAGTAGATTGGATAGTCATTTAGGCTAATAATATAACTAAATCACTGTTCGCAAAAAAGACTGTTCAATGGCTGAGCGCGTAGTGGCGTAGTGCTGGTGCCAATAAGGCTACTGTTCGCTCAATTAAGTTGAGAATTTGGATAACTAAAAGACAGATTAGAGTATTTTCATTGTCTTTTCTTCACAGTAATTGCCATTTGCTTTCCAAACTATGTTTTCCCGCGATTGTATTTTGAAATATTGTGATATGCCTGCCTGGGCCTCTCTACTTGTCACTGAGAGTCGCAACTCAACAATCATCTATTTGGTATTTGCCTCGCCCACTGCCCAAATTGCGGGCCCTTCCGACTGTAGGCAATGCGAATTTTTTTTTTTTTTTAGATGCTAGTGATCATCTGTGGCCAAATCATGCTTTCTGGTGTAATAGCCTGTTTTTTGTGATTTTATTTATTTCTGTATAGACAGGAGTAGGCTAATTAGGCTATATAAGTTTGGCAATTTAATTCAATTTCCTTTTAGGGGAAGCTTAGCCCTAACCCCTAGCCATGTGGATGCGCTGCCTTTGTTGCTCTAGAATACTAAATAAACCCTTGCTCACCAGAATAATGTCTTAAGGTCAGGCACCACAGGCTGAAATAACATTTTTGCATCTACCTATCAATTTGTTGGTATTTTGGTCCATTAGTATAAAAAAAAAATAAACATATAAATGTCCAAAACATGATGAAAATATTTTCTTTAGTTTATCATACTACCATCATAAAAATATTCATGAATTTTAACCACAACGCTCACTACATTAAATTACACATAATTTAAAAGCCCATTACTGTACTCGTCTTTAACTGCCATTTCCAGAAAGTCAGACTCTTCCCACACACCAACTCATTTTTCTGAGCTTCAGTTATCTGCATTCATCAAAATGTGTGTGGTTATCCTTAGATATATTCTCCAAACTTGCTCAGAGGGAATTGTTAATATGTTGTAAATTTTTTATTCTAGATAACATTCTCCTTTTGAAAAATGCGGCAAAAATGTATTTTACGTGCATGTCTTTAGTATTTAACAGATAGAAAGATGAAAATCCACAATCTGCTCAAGTCCAGTCCTGGAGTGTCTTAACAAAATTAAATCAAAATATTTAGACTGACTTCATCCAGTGTCCTGAAAATGACATATCACCTAATGTGCGTATTTTAATAACATATTTCAGAAATTGTAATACAAAAAAGTATTATATTTATGTCTACATTCTACTGGTAAAAGTTGATTGGGATATGATTAAGGGAAAAAATCCCTATGAGGGTGTGGTGCCTTACCTTTAATCAATAGAATGAATGCTTCAATCTAGTTGACATCGGTAAAGTTTTCTGTCATCTTCTCTCATGCCACAAAGACATTTAAGGACCGGAGAGAAAATGCAATAACTCCCCCAAAAAATAGGAACGATTTACTGTGCGAAATTTCCAAATGACATCACTTGGACCAGCTTTAATAAAATTAAAAGCTGTGAAAACTACCCAACATGTTTCTGATAAGATTTCAGTTCAGCTTGGATGCATTGAAATACACAACTATCCATTTCACAGCTTTTCTCTTATTGAATTAAATGCCGAAATTTTCCTTTTTGCCTCAGTGAATCGACATTGACTCTTTCTGCCCACGTTCCCAAAAGCATTTGGCAATTGCTGTGTATTTAGCGAGCGTACAGTTGGGCCCTAAAGCTTAGGCTATGCACTAACGCCAGATAAAAAGAATGACAGAAAAAACACAATGTAGCCTATAGATTTGAATTGCACAAGAATTATACATTTATGGATTTTTAATGCATTGTTTTCTCTTTATTCAACGCGCCCACCCTTCATCCACACAATATTTCATGACCCTAAACCCGCCGTCCCGAGGATATAACCGCGGGGACTGCGGGTTATGAGTCAACCCGCGCATCACTAGCACGCGCCCACACAAACCTTTATTATTGCGTTATGGCTTTACAGCAGTTCTGTAAATCATGTGTCAGTCAGTCAGGGCGGGCTGAAACATGGCTTCCTGCAGAGCAGACACACACTCGATAAACCTGCTACCTTCCCCCCTAGCTCCTTGATGTCACATTGTCTGGGCATGGCCTGGACCAACAGCCCACAATCATAATTAGGCCATGGGGTCCTATAATGACTTGTAATGTGTAGGTTATCTTAGAGGAACATGCACATCCTCTGATCATGGTACTCTTCCACAAACACAATATCATTTCACAACGATGTACCATCAGATTGAAGGACCTTATGTAAAACATTACAAATCAGTTTCAACACAAATCCAATTTTCATCACAATTACTCATTTTTAGAGATATGCGGGAACATCATATTTATTCATGAAAAAGCCTGGAAGATACTGCTTGTTTACCCAATATTCCTCAGAAATTATGAGCTTCTAAACATATGCAGTGCACTTGTCTACGAGCACTGTTTCTATCGCTCCCTGTGATTCATTATGCAGGTGAACATCATCTAACTCCGTACGGCTAGCTAGTTAGGTAGAGGACATGGGTTTGAGAGAGAGATCTTGAACCACCTCTTCTTTGTCTTTAATGCGGGCAGATGAATAGACTGTCTTGAGGAAGAGACGTGGTTTATTTCCACCTCTAACGTTTCAGATCAAGCCCCCTCCCCCCTCTCGCCTTCTTTCCCTCTCTCTCATAGACTCCCCCGTCTGCTCTGGCGGCGCTCACCCCCTCTCTCTCTTCTCGTCTGCTCTGGCTTGTTGTTAGGGCCCTATAGTCGGGATGTCAGGAACAGATTGTGACACTTTGTGACACCGCAGTCGGGCAGAATTATGGCGTGCCTCTGTCCCACTGTCATCCCCCGACAGCCAACTGTCCGTCAGGGCTTCAGAGATGGGCCCTCTGGTACTGCTCTACAGCGCTCACACACACACACACACACACACACACACACACACAGCTCCACAGGCGCTGGGGGGGACGCCGCCTCCTCTCACAAGGTTTTTACAGGCGTCCGGGTGGATGTAATCTTCAGAAATATAATTAGTGGCAGAAAAGCATGATAATGTGACAGTGTGCAGTGACCTCAGTGCAGTCCTTAGGTGGTAGCATAGCTGCCTGCCTGCCTGACTGCCTGCTGCACCGCATTTCATCTCTGCTAATTATTTACTTCCTTAAAAAGGCATCAGGGGTCATCCTATTTAAGACAAAACACCCCATGTGTCGTCAATGGAATATTGTGACATTACGTGATGTTATTACAGTATATCAAATTTAATGCAGTTTGTCATGTTCTTAGAATAAAAAATGAGGGCTATTTGAATGAAATTAGATAAACATACTGGTTCAAGCTGACTTGTGTACTCTGCCAGTGCAGTCAGCAAATATGAGAGGAGATGCATTCTCCTAGAAGATTAATGGGTTGCAGTGGCGGTGTTGAATGTCATTGTTGAAGGTTGAAATTATTGAGCGTCTGAATCCTATCCATATGTTTTCAGGAATTACATAAATAGGCTCAGCCTGAATCCATTCTGACTTATCAAGCATTCACCGCTGCCAGAATCCTCCGCTACACTTGCCAAGTATTCCGGCTCAGAGGCTTCCAATAACAAATCCCATTCCACATAATTTCCACTGAAATTGGGCATGGACCAGGAGCATCCAGCATCACCATCCTGTTTTTATTTTCTGTTCGTGTCCCTCAGCTCATTGGCTACATATTGCATTCGTAGCCACTGAAACCCCCTGTAATCCAACCCACATACCCCCAATATTTGGTGTCATGTCGGGTCTGGCAGCGGAGCCTTTTCCCTTTGGCTGTGTCCGAAATGGCACCCCATTCCCTATGTAGACCACTACTTTTGACCAGAGCCATATAGGAAGCACCCTTTGTTCTCAGTGTGGAGGCTATTCCGGTGGGGTAAGTTGAATAAGTGAAGCCCAGAGGATTCTCTCTTCACAAATGTGTCACTCTGATTGGATGCATGCAGAGGGAGTCCAAGGAGAGAGCACTGGTTGCCATAGCAATGAGAGCAATGTGGGAACTCGGCTGTGTGAGCGAGAAAAAAGGGGGGGAAAGAAAATGCATTCTTTAGCAGTGGGAAACACACTACATTGGCCAACATACTCCCTTTCTCTCTCACAGAAACACACACACGCATCTCACGAACACATACAAACCGCATCACATATACAGCAGGTTCCGGAATAAATAATACAAGTACTGAGCTATATTGCATGCTCCAAAATTTTTTTAATGTCTATTATTTTATACTAATACAATTGTTCAGATAAATATATTTTGTTTAACAAGTAATACAGAAAAATCAGATGACATGAAAATATAATTCTTTGGCCATGCACACCAATGGTGGGTTTGGCCTTTGAAAGAACAATGCATATGCAGAAAATACCTTATCCCTACTGTAAAATATGGTGGTGGATCTT
Organism: Coregonus lavaretus; assembly: GCF_964263955.1. Taxonomy (NCBI): domain Eukaryota; kingdom Metazoa; phylum Chordata; class Actinopteri; order Salmoniformes; family Salmonidae; genus Coregonus; species Coregonus lavaretus. Next base: position 32,254,618 of record NC_139997.1, read on the forward strand.
TTGTACTTGACCAAGTACCAGGACATTTTAGCCAAAAACCTGGTTGCCTCTGCCGGGAGGCTGAAACTTGGCCGTAATTGGATCTTCCAGCAAGACAATAACCCCAAGCAAAGAAATCCAGTAAGAACTGGTAATTGACCACAAAATCAACATTTTGCAATGGCCATCTCAGTCTCCAGACTTAAAACCCATTGAAAACCTGTGGTTTGAATTGAATAGGGCAGTCCATAAGCGCAGCCGAAGAATATCAAGGACTTGGAAAGATTCTGTATGGAGGAATTGTCTAAGATCCCTCCCAATGTGTTCTCCAACCTCAAAAAACATTTTAGAAAACATTTATCCCCGCAAGAGGAGGGTGCTGGAGTATTAAAAGCAGGGGATCCAATCATTTTGGCCCCTGTCTTTTTTAGATTTTTTAAAATTACTTGTTAAACAATCTTGTTCTCTGAGCAATTGTATTAGTATAAAATAATATAATTGTAAAAAATATATATATTATTTATTTTATACAGTCTTTTTTGCTCATCTTTATCAAGGGATCCAATAATTCCGGACCCTGCTGTAACTTTCTCTCTATAACCCACCTGGGGAGAAGCCTAGCTCGAGCTGTGTCCTTCAATCACATTATCTTGGTGGGGGTGCACTTACTGTAGGCCCAGACTGGGAGCCAGAGAAATCACAATCCAGCTCACCAGGAGCCCAGCACAACACCGGCTCCCCCTCATAAACATGATTGGGTATCACGGCTGGGTATCGCTTACCTCCCCTGGGCCAACAAATCATCATGACCCCCTCTTCCCTTCCTTTCCACCGCTCCCCGCCTCATCAGAGCACTGTAAATATCACAGGCATCTTATTTTTTTCCTCACCTTTACTACGCTGTATGTCTTTAGGGCAATTCTGACATTCTCCCCTCCCCACTAATGCTCTCACCATATGACTCCTTCAAGGAATGAAGGAAAACCTAGCTGAAGAGAGAGTGTGTGTGTGTGTGTGGGGGGGGGGGGGGGAGTCCACAGTATGAATGTGTAGCATATGGGGAGTCCACAGGAAGGCCTGCTGGTTCATGACCCCTCTCCTTTCTGTCTCCCTTCTCTCTCCTGTGTCTCTGGGCCAAAGGCAGCAGTCTAATAAACATCTCCTCTGGTGCATGGAATCCTGCTGGGTTTCCCCTATAGCAGTCTATCATGTAATGTGTAGCCTACACTCCGCTGCATGATAGATTTCTCATCTGAGACAGAAGAACATGTGTGGCCCAGACTGGGGGCTGAACCTTTTATTGACATCCGTTAACCTGGTGAATTTTGATGTCTTGGACAAAATATAAACGAGTAATGCAATATAGTGAACCATTTATAAGGCTATTTACTTTACAGTATTAAATGAATGGCAAATATATAAACAAAGAAGGGAAAAAACAAGCAAAGGTTATCCTAGTTTATTTTTCTTTCAGCTTTTCCCTGATTACAAAATCGAATAGTGAAACTACAAGCAGTTATTGCGTTTGAATATGTGCCAGGATTTAAGATTTAAAGGTCCAGTTCCAGTGAACAAGCAGTTAGCTGACAGAAATCCTTAAACAGTGTGTTGGGCCTCGCCAGGACTCCAGAAGTATCCTTCACCCCACTGTTGTTGAAATGTATGGATGAAAGCTGGGGGCTGGACATGCTGAGCCTGTTGTATAGTCAATGCCTCCCTGCCTCCTTCTAGGGATATGGAAGTAGCCCTGCCTGTCTCCCCCAGTAAGCAGCACTGAGACTCAATGGATTACTGTACACAGGCTAGAGCAGGGGCTGGTTGGGCTGCCTTTATCCTTACCAGACCCCCAAGGAAATGACATGGTCTCTGGGTTGTTTAGCTTTCATCTGGCTTTATACTGTTGTTGCCTATTACTGTAGCCCTGTGCGTGCAGTGCATGAAGTGAACGGAGGTGTAGAAGAGTGGGGAGAAGGAGGGTAAGAAAGAGATGATGTGCTAGGTGTGTTGTCCTTAGTATTACACAAAGAATGTTGGAGAGCGATCTTCGGGCTTACCATCTGTGAACATATAGCTAATATAATGTGTTTTAAGTTTCCGTTGTGACAGGCTCCACTTTACAAGGCTGTCCATGTGTGTTAGGCCAGTGTTTTTCTTTGGATGGGAGAAGGGCATGTTCTGTCTTATTCAGGGCCTGCGAGTCTGACTGGATTACTGTGAGGCTTTGGATGTCACATCACTTCTTTTTCAGAAGCCAGTGCAATTTCCCTTAAACCACAAAGCAACCGCCCAAAAAACAAATAAATAAAAAAGAAAACATGCCCCTGGAATTATAGTTCTCAGAACATTATTCCAGAGACATTATTTCCCTCAAGTCACAGGCTTAAGTCAAATTTGGAGGCAGAATGAAATTGCCAGCAGTGAAAAAGCAAGGTAGGAGTTCATGAGAAGAGAAATAACATTTTCATTTGTTTCTGCTCCCGTGGGAGACGTATGAGGCTTCCAGTAAATAGAAACAGTTATGAGAAATTATTTTTTTCTCCCGTCGGTGGGGATGTGGTTTTAAGGCTCACTTTTCCATCTGCAATCTAGTCAGACCCCAGGAATCCGCAGGATGGCCGCTGTGATGTCGTCTTTATGACACTCGAGTGCTAGCTGCGGCCTCACTATCCCCTGCCCTCCCACCGTCTTTGTTTATTTCCCATCTCTCTAGGAGATTCAGTTTCATACGCAGTCATGTTTATATGTTTCCTTAAGCCTAATCATCATGCATTGTTACATAGCAACCAGCTGAAGCCTCTCCATTAGCTAAAGCCAGTGTGTGGTTTCAGTTTTAGGAGATGTTTCTTTCTTCCTGTTGTTTTGGATACTATTTGTGAGGTTGGGTGCTCCGTATTTTGGATGGAAATCTTCTCGGTAATGCGTTGAAATGAGAATCTCAGATACAGCCCATTATGCCCTCTTCTTAGAATTGTTAGATTTCAAGAATCCATTACAAATCACCATACTGTCATTTTTAGCACTGGTGGACATTTTTGAAACTTGTTTTTCCTGCGGTGCCGGATTACAGATCAGTTGAGAACTGAGAGGGCTCATCTTATTTCTCTGCTGTCATGCTTCTTGCCTTTGGAAGTTGACTCGCCTCAGGAAAGGATATGTCACAAACCTCTTCTTTGTTTCAAGCTCTTTTGAACCTGTCATCTTCTTTGAAAGTATCATCATCATAGGTTATGTTGCCAAATGCTTGCAAATGCATTCTTAAAATAGTTTTAATGCCGAGTGCCAGGTCTCTCTCCATTCAGAGACATCAGTATCAAGCCCGTCTGTCAGTCTGGACTTCATCACATCATCTTGCAAGTCTCCATGTGCTCGCTCCATACATGTTTCTGTGAACACATACACACATAGTCACTGTTCTATTACCAATGGCAGTTAGGATAGGTAATATCTGGCACAAAAACAGGTACTATGTTGAAGTTTGAACAGGTCAGATAAAACCTACCCAATGATGGTCTTCCCATCAAACGACCGAGGCTGGCGTCTGGCTAAAGCATCTACAGTCCTATCCTTCGTTAGAAATAAGCAGAGTTGAGGCAGAGTTCATCAGTGACGCATGGAATGAAAATGGTGTTACAAATAATGGACATTTCTGCTGTACTGTATTATTAGTAATCCCCTTCAGTCCCACGTTGTGGATGTGTTGAGTGCCAGGTCTCTCTCCATTCAGAGACGTCAGTATCAAGCCTGTCTGTCGGTCAGGATTCCATCATATCGTCTATCTTATCATCTTGCAAGTCTCCAAGTGCTGGCTCCATAGATGCATCTGTGAACACATAAACAGTCACTGTTCTATTACCAATGGCAGTTAGGTTGCTGGCTGAATACTTGCCAACATGTGGCTGACTGTTCCATTCATAGGAATGCTTACAGCGAGGTACTGATACTGATGAGGGCCGCCTCGCTGATCTTAACTATGCTGCATGTTCAGCTGCTAACTGGACATCTCTTGAATTGCATCAGGCAATCTTATGAGGTGGTGTTGACTGGGAGGGTCTGTGACAGGGTGGTATAATAGACAGCCAAGTGGTAAATTGCATTTTGTTCTTAAGAAAGGACAAAGCTTCTTGCTAATGCACTTCACAACCAAAATGACTACTAGTGTCACGCCCTGACTCTGGGGACTCTTATTTGTTGAGTCAGGGTGTGTATTTTCTATGTGGTCTAGATCTATGTTGGCCGGTGTGGTTCCCAATCAGAGGCAGCTGTCGCTCGTTGTCTCTGATTGGGGACCATACTTAGGCAGCCTTTTGGCACTAGTGGGTTGTGGGATCTTGTTCCGTGTGAGGTATGTTGTTTGGGTACCTTGGACTTCACGTTTCGTTTAGTTTGGTGTTTTGTCGTTGTGTTTATTCGGTATAATAAACATGTATGCATATCACGCTGCGCCTTGGTCCGTCCCGTCTATGAACGAACGTGACAGAAGATCCCACCAGACCTGGACCAAGCAGTGTGCCGAGGAGGAGCAGAGAGGATGGACTTGGCAGGAGATGAGAGAGGATCTGGCAAGAGAGATGGAGGCCCTGATCAGGGTGGAGAGGCAACCCCCCCCACGGTGTGGACGACGAGGCAGCAGGAGGCCGCGACAGGGCGGATCTGCTGATTAGGAGAGGAGGCCACCAGATTACGGGGGCTATTGGTTCAGAGGGAGCAGAAGGAAGGTGTAGAGGCACGGCGAGAGGAGCTGGTTAGGCAGCAGAAGGAGCGGGGGTTAATAAAGGAACCCAGTCCCACTCCTCGCACCAAGCAAGTGGTGCGTGTCGCCAGTCCGGTCCGGCCCGTTTCCTGCTCCCCGCACTAAGCCAGTGGTGCGTGTTCCCAGTACGGCCCGACCCGTTCCTGCTCCTCGCACCAAGCCAGTGGTGCGCGTCGCCAGCCCGGCCCGGCCTGTTCCTGCTCCTCGTACCAAGCCAGTGGTGCGCGTCGCCAGCCCGGCCCGGCCTGTTCCTGCTCCTCGCACCCAGCCAGTGGTGCGCGTCGCCGGCCCGGCCTGTTCCTGCTCCTCGCACCAAGCAAGTGGTGCGTGTCGCCAGTCCGGTCCGGCCCGTTTCCTAATCCCCGCACTAAGCCAGTGGTGCGTGTTCCCAGTACGGCCCGACCCGTTCCTGCTCCTCGCACCAAACCAGTGGTGCGCGTCGCCAGTCCGGTCCGGCCCGTGCCTGCTCCTCGCACCAGACCAGTGGTGCGTTTGTCCAGTCCGGCACGGCCCGTGCCCGGTCCACCGGTGCCTGGTCCGGCACCAGTCAGCTGCTCCACTCCGGAGCCAGAGCAGTCTGCTCCACCGTTGCCTGATCTAGGTCCGGTCAGCTGTTCTACTCCGGAGCCAGAGCAGTCCGCTCCACCGGTGCCTGATCCAGTTCCGGTCAGCAGTTCCACTCCGGAGCCAGAGCAGTCCGCTCCGCCGGTGCCTGATCCAGCTCCGGTCAGCTGCGCCACTCCGGAGCCAGAGCAGTCTGCTCCACCGGGATCCAGTCCTGCTCCGGTCAGCGGCTCCACTCCGGAGCCAGAGCAGTCCGCTCCACCGGTGCCCAGTCCAGCTCCGGTCAGCGGCTCCAGTCCAGACCATGACGTCAGCCCCTCTCCAGGTTCGGGGTCTCCCACACCAGGGTCCAGACAGGGCCTGGCGTATCGTGGGAGGAAGGAGAGGGGAAGTAGCGCGCCGAGGTCCAGACCAGACCAGGGGCGCAACAGGGAGGCGAAGAGTGAGAGGTCGTCACGCCCTGAGCCGGATCCGCCTCCGAGGCGGAATGCCCACCCGGCCCCTACCCTGTTATGTTTATGTTGTGCGGTCGGAGTCCGCACAACATAAAATATATACAAAAATTGCACCCATCTACACACAATACCCCATAATGACAAAGTGAAAACATGTTTTTAGAAATGTTAGCAAATTTATTGAAAATGAAATACAGAAATATCTAATTTACATAAGTATTCACACCCCTGAGTCAATACATGTTAGAATCACCTTTGGCAGCGATTACAGCTGTGAGTCTTTCTGGGTAAGTCTCTAAGAGCTTTGCACACCTGGATTGTACAATATTTGCACATTATTTTTTAAATAGCTCGGTCAAGTTGGTTGTTGATCATTGCTAGACAGCCATTTTCAAGTCTTGCCATAGAAATGTGCACGACTTCATAGTACTGTAAGTTATTTATATATTGTTCTTTATGATTCTCCGAAAACAATAGTATTTCATCCAGCCCTGTCCTGTCAGCAGGGAGATTTACTGCTCCCACACACACACACACACACACACACACACACACACACACACACACACGCGCACACACACACACACATACACATACACATACACACACACACACATAAAGGCTTTCATCCTACTTGTCACACCACCCCATTTGATTATGGTCGATATTGACACAGAAATGGAATAAGTGTATGCAATAAGAGGATAAGTGCTTCCGAAGAGGCGTGTGTGTGTGGTGTGTCCCATTCACTCCTGATGAGGAGCGTTGAGCCCCTTCAGAGACGTTACCATATTCATACACACAGGAAAATTCCATCTCTAGCTGCAGCACGACGAAAATGTAAATAGAAAAGAGGGACAGAGATGAATCTGCCAGCCATCTATAATGGAATGACAGCAGTCTCGCGTCAAGCGGTGGTAAAATTGCACCCAGTCCTTTGTTGGAAAATCGTTCCACATTAATCAGAAATTCGCTTCCCCCCCTCTCTATTCATGTACACACGTCCCTCAAGCCTTTTCCCTCCCTCCCTCCCTCCCTCCCTCCCTCCCTCCCTCGTCATAATATATTACAGATCATGCTCTGCAGATAATGATTTGAGCTCCAATAAACCGACAAACATGTATGAAATTCATCTTGTTTTTCACTCCCACAACTACACACAGCTAGCTTCCATTCATTCACTCACTCACTCTTTCTTCTCAGTAACCAGATTTCCATCCAACCTTTTTATGCCAGTAAAGTACATGTTGGATAACAAATGTCATGACAGACCTGATGGAAACAGCAAATTTGTCGGTAAACTTTCCAAATGTCGACAAAACAAAGTGGGATCTTTTTGTGTCTGTAAAATTAATTATGTGAGAAATGCCGGGGGAACCACTCCGCTGCGCAAATATTGATATCAAATCAAATACAATTGTATTATTCACATGCTTCGTAAACAACAGGTGTAGACTAACAGTGAAATGCTTACTTACGGGCCCTTCCCAACAATGCAGAGAGAAAGAAAATAGAAAAGTAATAACACGTAATAATACAAATAATAATAAATACACAATGAGTAACGATAACTTGGCTATATACACGGGTTACCAGTACCAAGTTGATGTGCAGGGGTGCGAGGTAATTGAGGTAGATATGTAGGCTACATATAGCTAGGAATAAAGTAACAGATAATAAACAGTAGCAGCAGCATATGTAATGAGTCAAAAAAGTTTGTGCGAAAAGGTTCAATGCAGATAGTCCAGGTATCTATTTGGTTAACTATTTAACTAACTATTTAGCAGTCTTATGGCTTGGGGGTAGAAGCTATTCAGGGTCCTGTTGGTTCCAGACTTGGTGCATCGGTACTGCTTCCCATGCGGTAGCAGAGAGAACAGTCTATGGCTTGGGTGGCTGGAGTCTTTTTTTGGGGCCTTCCTCTTACACCACATGGTATAGAGGTCCTGGATGGCAGGGAGCTCGGCCCCAGTGATGTACTGGGCCGTACGCACTACCTTCTGTAGCATCATGCAGTCGGATGCCAAGCCGTTGCCATACCAAGCGGTGATGCAGCCAGTCAAGATGCTCTCAATGGTACAGCTGTAGAACGTTTTGAGAATCTGAGGGCCTGTGCCAAATATTTTCAGCCTCCTGATGGGGAAGAGGCATTGTCGTGCCCTCTTCACGACTGTGTTGGTGTGTGTGGACCAGGATAGATCCTTAGTGATGTGGACACAGAGGAACTTGAAGCTCTTGACCCACTCCACTACAGCCCCGTCAATGCGAATGGGGGCGTGCTCGGCCCTCCGTTTCCTGTAGTCCATGATCAGCGCCTTTGTCTTGCTGACATTGAGGGAGAGGTTGTTGTCCTGGGACCACACTGCCAGGTCTCTGACCTCCTCCCTATAGGCTGTCTCGTCATCGTCAGTGATCAGGCCTACCGCTGTTGTGTCGTTGGCAAACTTAATAATGGTGTTTGAGTCGTGCTCGGCAATGCAGTCGTGGGTGAACAGAGTACAGGAGGGGACTAAGGACGCACCCCCGAGGGGCCCCCGTGTTGAGGGTCAGCGGGGCGGATGTGTTGTTGCCTACCCTCACCACCTGGGTGCTAAGGTGGTCTGCTTGAAACATGTAGGTATTACAGACTGGGTCAGGGAGAGGTTGAAAATGTCAGTGAAGACACTTGCCAGCTGGGTAGCACATTCTCTGAGTACTCGTCCTGGTAATCTGTCTGGCCCTGCAGCCTTGTGAATGTTTACCTGTTTAAAGGTCTCACTCACATCGGCTACGGAGAGCGTGATCACACAGTCGTCCAGAACAGCTGGTGCTCTCATGCATGGTTCAATTTTGCTTACCTCAAAGTGAGCATAGAAGGCATTTAGCTCGTCTGGTACACTTGCGTCACTGGGCAGCTCGCGGCTGGGTTCCCTTTTGTAATCCGTGATAGTTTGCAAGCCCTGCCACATCCGACGAGCGTAAGCGCCGGTGTAGTAGGATTCGATCTTAGTCCTGTATTGACGCTTTGCCTGTTTAATGGTTCGTCGGAGGGCATAGCATGATTTCTTATTATATTGCGTCCGGATTAGTGTCCCGCTCCTTGAAAGTGGCATCTCTAGCCTTTAGCTCAGTGCGGATGTTGCCTGTAATCCATGGCTTCTGGTTGGGATATGTACACTACCGTTCAAAAGTTTGGGGTCACTTAGAAATGTCCTTGTTTTCGAAAGAAAAGCTATTTGTTTCTCCATTAAAATAACATAAAATTGATCAGAAATACAGTGTAGACATTGTTAATGTTGTAAATGGCTATTGTAGCTGGAAACGGCTGATTTTTTATGGAATATCTACATAGGCGTACAGAGGCCCATTATCAGCAACCATCAGTCCTGTGTTCCAATGGCACGTTGTGTTTGCTAATCCAAGTTTATCAATTTAAAAGGCTAATTGATCATTAGAAATCCATTTGCAATTATGTTAGCACATTTGAAAACTGTTGTGCTGATTAAAGAAGCAATAAAACTGGCCTTCTTGAGACTAGTTGAGTATCTGGAGCATCAGCAATTGTGGGTTCGATTACAGGCTCAAAATGGCCAGAAACAAAGAACTTTCCTCTAAAACTCGTCAGTCTATTCTTGTTCTGAGAAATGAAGGCTATTCCATGCGAGAAATTGCCAAGAAACTGAAGATCTCGTATCTTCCAATAGGGACCTTACAGATAATTGTATGTGTGGGGTACAGAGCCATTCAAAAATCATGTTAAACACTATTATTGAACACAGCAATTTTTTACTCCTGAACTTATTTAAGCTTGCCATAACAAAGGGGTTGAATACTTATTGACTCAAGACATTTCAGCTTTTCATTTTTTATTCATTAGAACATTTTACGAAAAACATAATTCCACATTGACATTATGTGGTATTGTGTGTAGGCTAGAAAAAGAAAATCTACATTTAATCCATTTAAAATTCAGGCTATAACACAACAAAATGTGGAAAAAGTCAAGCAATGTGAATACTTTCTGAAGGCACTGTATGTACTCGCTGACGTAGTTTCATCAGGGTGCCCACACGTCGGCCTCTCTTACGCCACGTTTTTTTAGTCTCTGGATTAGGGCCTGGTCCGCGGTGAGCACTATGTCCTGCGCCGTCGATTCGTTGAACTAGAAATCTTCATCCAAATCGAGGTTAGTGAAGTCCAGAAATAAATCAAAAGGAAGTTTGTTTTAAAGTGTCTGTCCTATATCTGAGTGATATAAGAAAGGTCAGGATTAATTTTTTTGTTTTTGTTTTTTACCCATAAATTGGTTAAACTAAACTAGCAAATGAATAAGAAGAAGCCAAATTAGATGACAAGAGATAACCTAAATGGCTTTCAGTGAGCTATTAATAATAATGCAGCCTGCCTATAGAGCATTCTCATAGATCTATTCTACAGCCTGTATACATTATAGTGTTGTAGTGTATTCAATCCTCTGTAAACCAATTTGTGTATTGGCTCTGACCCGTTTAAAGAGAGTCACCGTGGCAGTGTTGGGGCCACAGAGAGAGGTCAGAGGGCAGCACTACACAGGCCAGGGGATTGTACAGGATTAACCCAGGATTGGCCCTCGGCACCTGGCCCCTACCAGCCCATTGGCCCCAGCCCAGGCTGCCCAGGAAAGAGGTAAATTAGCCAGGGATTAGCTAGCCTAGGCCAGGGCCATCTGATTCTAGGCCTCTCCCTCTATCCCATTAGGGCCTTATCTCCCTGGCCAAATGAGATCAATGCAATGAAGGCTTGCCCAGAGAATATATGATAATCAGCAGCTGGAACAGCACATTGGGGTAGAACACTGCTGGTTGCTTGGGATAGAGAGAGACAGCATACTGTATACTGCAGTATGCCATGATGATGAGCTTATGGTACCTAGTACTGTAGCTCACCTCTCCTTTGTGTGTGTGGACATCAGAGGAGGCTGGTGGTAGGAGCTAAATGGAATAAATGAAATGGTATCAAACACAGGAAACAATGTGTTTGACTCCATTCCATTTATTCCATTCCAGCCATTACAATGAACCCATCCTCCTATAGCTCCTCCCACCTGCCTCCTCTGGTGGACATTCTGGTAGAGTCATGCATTTAGAGTTTTCTTTGTGCTTTTCATTCTTAAGTGCAGCCACTTTAGGCGGTTGGATATTGTGAATAATTAGAGTTTTGCCTCTTCTCGCGGATGAATTTACACTGCAGAGGTTCGATCGCTTTAAGGTACTACAGAGTAACAACGGCGCAGTAATTGCTTTTTATACATAATGCATGTAAAAGCCACTTTTAAGCATTATACAATGGGTTGGAGAGCAAACCTCTGTGGCTAATGTAGTCCATTGTTAATTTCCTTGTCAATTAGGAGAAAAACAAATGTTTGACGTTTCTAGACGTAATTAGGAAAATAATGAACCTCTACACGCACCCCATAAAAGCAGACAATTTAGTTTTTTTCCCCTACCCGTCCTTTATTCTTGAAATGGACTCGTTGTGTTTCTGGATGAGATTTAGCGTGAAAGAGGGCCCTGATTACATGGACAATTTTTCTTCTTGTGAAATTATATTTTAGGGGCATTATTCTGCTTTAGTGCAGTTCGCCATCATTTAATCACATTTCTGTGCACTTAACACAGTGTTACAATATCTAAACCCACTTTGAATGTCTCTAGACTTTGAACCTCACAGAAATAATATTTGCAAATGTTCAACTCTTATTTCATTCTCTCCCCTCGGTGTAATAAGTAGCAATTTTAATGTCGGAAAATCATCCCCAAATCAATTTATATGATATAATGACTTACAATTATACACGCTCAAAGGGGGTGGGATTCATTTAAACATGTGCCCTCAAAATGGAGGAAGCATAGAGGAAAAAGTCATTGCAAGCAGCCCTGGTGTTTATATGAAAATATAAAAAGACCTTCATATTTACTCAATGCTGACACTCTGCCAGTGATTGTATGGCACCACTGGTGTGTCCCACAGCCATCTGGATGAAGGCTCAGTGGCTACTATATGGCTAAACAGGGACCCATTCCATTGAATTTATGGCTGACCATTTCTCCTCATAGCATCCTGGACATGAGCATCCACTGGAGACCAATAGGTATCTAGCCTTAGAGGGTCCTTCAGCAGTCCAGTCAGTCTAGTCTGATGGCTCCAGTCTTCTCTAGTCCCACGCTTCCCCTTCCCCTGCCTCTCCCCTGCGTCTCCTCAGCCCAGTTAGATAAAAGGCATCTTAAATTCATCACAGCAGGCCAGGCTCACAGGGAGAAGCTGGCATCACAGGGGCCGTATGACAATCAGCACCCGGCCAGAAGCACTAACGAGCATGGGGAGGGTAATAGGGAGTGCGGGCGGGTACGTGGGGCGTTGGCGGGGGTGGCAACAACGGCAGCCATCAGCCAGCAGCAGTAGGTAGAATAGAATAAGGGGTTTGTTGTGGGAAATGAGGCAGTGTAGTGGGCTGGCATGATGTTATCTGTCTGTTGGGCTGGGCTGGGCCCTAGCTCCACAGACACAGCACTGACTAGATTAGCTTCCAGGGGGCAGAGCAGCAGTCAGTTTGGGAAAATATCACAGCCCATTAGTTAGGAGCAATGAAATGGAGTCAACTTCTGGGACTCCATTAGGCACGCTGCGCTTAGGCAGACGGTGTCCCTGGGCTTGCTGTTGCTATTCTGGAAGGATTGAGCACATAGATATATAATTGGACTGGGGAAATCAAGGAGGTTCCAGTGGCACTGGTGGTGCTTTCACACCCGAAATGAGAACACAGGCTTTTGTATTTAAAAAAAAATCCCTTTCCTGTTATGTGGGATTTTTGAAAAACAGTGCAGAGTGAAAAGAAAAAGGCAGCATGCTGGGGTTTTGTTTAGATGTTTTATCCCTCTGTCTCTCTCTCTCTCTCTCTCACTCTCTTTCGCGTATTCAATTTCACCCTATGCTTTAAATATGAAAAATATAAAACTCCAGCTCCTGCTAACCCAGTTGTATCGAGGCAGTGATGAGGTTGTGGTTTGTCATAAACATGGCTAAGTCCTTAGACAGGCTTCTTGGTATGCTTCAAGAGGCCATTTACTGTAGAATAGTTCACATTCTTCTGCCAAGTCATCATGATTTGAATACAGAACGACGGCCATTTAAAATGGATGCTCAGCTATAATTTATTTCAGCTACTCTTGACTTGATACCTCATCCTGCATTTTTACTCTTCTTAACAATTTCCTTACTCTAAAGAATTACCTTTGAATGGCTGGTTTATTGACATTTTGGTTCTGCATCTCGGATGTGGATGGAGAGGATACTCCTCACTGCTTCAGGTAATTTATAAATGCCACCCAGGGGCATTTATATCATTCCAATTTCAGACGGCGACGCCTCGCTTGGTTTGCCTAAAACCCCCGACATGTTAGATTAGAAGTCATTTGACAATCGTCCGTGTTTACGGAATAGAAGTCCTTCTGTGTTTGGTTTTCTTTGTCTAAGTTGTGTATGTTGCCTATTGTTAGATTTAACTCTCTGATAGCATGTGCTGGTGTCGTTACTACTGGTTTATTGAACACCTTATGTTCGATTCTATTCAATTAATGAGTCAATAGAATACTTTTCATTCAATCGCCTTGTTAAATAGTTCCCTTGCCCTTTTCAAGTGTGAAGTAAATGGTAAATCAACACATTTCGTAACTCATTTTAAAAGAGCATTAAGGGATCAACCCGGATCTACCAATTTAGTGTAGTTGGTTTTCAGGAGGATTGGCTTATATAATTATAATTTGAGTTTAGGTAAATACTGTGCTGTCAAACTACTGAACTTAGAAAGGGGGCAGGCATACCTGTTGCAGCTCAAATCCATGTTTTCTTGCATGGTTTCTATTGGATAAAGATATGGATGTCCTAGAAGTAAGTGTCAGAGCGGGCTGAGATGCTAAAAGATAAATCATTGACAGGCTGCTTCACAAAGGCAATGTTCTGCTTCTCTCTCCTTTCTATTTGTAGAATAATTTCCCCTGTAGGAGGAGAGCAGTGACATTTCCTCACCTCTTGGGACACCATCACCATGAATGTTATACAGCCCTCAGCCCCCAAGTCACTCCCATCCCAGCCTTAAAGAGAGTCCATCCCAGCCCACCTCAACCTTCCACCCCTGACCTGTCTCTCTGACAGGCTTAAGAAAGAGCCTTGACAGCTCCTTTGACTGGATGGGAAGGAGGAGGGGTGGATTTGGATCCACCTTGTAAAGAATAGGTGAAATGGAGAAGAAAGAGGTGACCAGCCATTAGAAAATGTCTGCAGTGAGAGATCTAATCTGGCTGGGCTGTGCTGGACGCTGTATACCTTAAAGCTGGATCTCCCAGGCCTCAGAGGGCTTCTCATGTCATCCACAACCCACCTCCACCGCTCTACCACACACTACATTCACACACACACACACACACACACCCTCTGGAACACATCAACCTCTGTACCCCCAGCCCAGTCAGTCCCGGCACTGGACCCCCCCCCCCCCATCTGTTCACCCCGGTCGGTCGGCAGACCCCAGAGAGTTAGAGCGCTGGCAGTTAGGGAAGGAGAAGGCTCTGGGAAAACAGGACAATTAAATGTCAAGTGAACCGCCAAGGATGGATATTATAGCTGCTGGGTACCAGAGAGAGTATCGTCTGTCTCTCGTTGTATGTTTTACAGTCAGTCCCCTGCACTGCACAAGATGGCAGTCTCCACTGGACTGTCCTCCTATTGATTTCCAGACAGAGTTATGTGCAGGTTAGAATTAGATGGTTCCCACAGAGCGATGTTATACACTGCCACTGCTATGGATCCAATTGGAAACTAGCAGTGATTACCACACTACCATTTTCCCCTCTTATTTTGTCAGGAGCTCAACACTATCTAAAGAGTAGTGGAGTATCTGTAAAAACACATGTTTATTATGGAGAGTAGTGTGGTGTATACTCCTAGGTCTTGGATTTATTTGTGTTAGTTTAGTAATACTGCACGTGTACTTAAATGGCATCATTATTCCATTCAGTTTAGATAGCAACCTTTATAACTCTCAAGATACATTAGAACTGGATATGGCCACATGTTAACACATATCTACATAGCAGAACACTAATTCATTGGGTAATGCTAAGAAGTATTGATTGTGTTGTATGTACATTGCACATCCCAAATTAGTAAATGGTATAAAACAAGCCTGTCTCTGTCTCTGGTATCCTTATATCCTCATTCCTTCCACATAACTCTATTGAGTGAACAGGGGGAGTGAGTTTGGGTGGGAGACAGGGAGGTAGTGGGGTTGAATTTGTGCTACTTGATTAACTCACTCCTTAATACGGCTTGTCACAACAGTTTCTACTCCAGAGACCCAGCCAGAGATATCCACAATGGAATGTTAGTCCGGGCAAAGACTCTGCCTCTGGTTACCTGTGGTGAATGGAGACGGGATTTAGCTAGTATGCAGTGTGTTCAGTCATGTGCCTGTATAGTATTTGTACTCCAGTGACCCCTCTCTGACAGCAGCACTCTCAGGGAGACACACAGAGGAAATCTAAATTGTGATAATTTTCTCGAGCCCTAATTGCATGTCTCCTGTGAAAGCCTCTCTCCCTCTCCCTTTCCAATCCTTTTAGAACTACTTAGCGGATAATGGGCGCAGCAGGAGGCCAGGTAGGCTATGGTGGAGGAGGGAATCGGAGAGCCAGGAGTTCATTGTTGCTGTGACAGGCTGGTTGAGTGGATTACATGCAGTTTAAGAGACTGGGTTGGATTGGGGCTGAGGCCAATTATCCCCTTGGATTGGATTGCTGGTTAGTAACCTCCCATCCCAATTTTCAGTCACCAGGTGAGGCCTATAGCTGCATTCTGCTGCTGCTCTAACCTTCTAAGAAGCCATTAAATAATTGAGTTGAGCCAAAAGATAAAACAGCTGTGTTTACATAACCATGTGAAACCATGACCCGCGCACACGCATGCACACGCACTCACACGTGCGGACACACTCACGCACTCACCCTCCACATACACCCACTACACCCTCCACATAGAACGTCAAAACGCCTCACTATAGATTAATTGTGACATGAGAATCTCTTTTACTACCTGTCAATGTGGTTTATTTGATTCAGCGGCATGCATTGCTGCAATGTCAATGGGTCGTTCCGTTCTAAAGGAGATCATGTTGTCCCCCTATCATGAATTGATTTATGCTGCCAATTATTGTTCAGGCAGAGAAGCATCGCAGGCCTGGCTCATATTAAAATCAGTTAGAGAGTAGTCTAGTTGAATTATAATTCAGTGGAAAAGGTCACATTGTTGCTGCTAGCAGCCAAGACAGTTGTGTTTCTGGATACAAGTTAATTTAAAGGCCCCTGTTCGCACATCCAGAAGTGTTTTTTAACACTTATTTAACTGTAACAAGATCAGAATGTTCTCTAGTGGTTATTTTGTCAAATTTGAAATGTAGCTACAAGGAGAGAGGTAGCTGCATTATCGAAATGAAATTCAAACCTTTACTTGTAGATAGACTCTTAGGGCCCAGGTGAGACAACATCACCACCAAGCGGTTCATTCAGTTGAGTTATCATGTCTGAAGATCTCTAATGGTGCTCATGAAAATATACATTTTCACCTCTGCAATATGTTCTGCTGCACGGGGAAATGGAAGTCCCATTCCCCCTTTTCTTCTTCAAATGAGATCACGAGACACAGTCATTTGAACCGCTCTCTGCGTAGCGGGCCGTTATGTATGAAAGCATTAAAGAATATTTGCTATCCATTAAATTTATGAGATGGAAAATTCTGTATTTTCTCTTCTTCTGCTCCAGCCTGCACCCCACGGGGAACTGATCTTTGGTGTTCCTCTCTCCCCAGATTTACCCTCTAATCCATGAAATCGCTGCTCTACAAGCGCGCAGGCAGAAAGAGCGTTCATATCCTCCTTGCCTAGCACAGCTATACATTTACTTTCACACTTAGGGCCCCCTTCTTTTTTCATCTTAGATATGTATTTTGAAAATGCTATTTTTATTCCTACCCATTTAAATCCCTTCTACCTTATATAAATCTGAAACCATTTAAATTCATTTCAATTTGCACATAATTTTTCCATATCAACTGCTGCGGCTGCATTCACCTATTCTGTTGGAAGTGAGAGTCATTCTAGAAAGTGCATTATACACACAGCTTACAGAAGGGAAGGGAAAGCTATATTTTCACTCTATTACAATCCATGGTACATAAAGGAATTTTTTTAAACTGACGTTTTTTAAAATTATATTATTATTCTTTTTCCCTGCTGTCTTGAAGTATATTCTCATATGGCGAGCTGTCAGAGCGGGCTGTCGTGGTAATGCCTTGGTTTTTTTAGGATCCTAGCCTGTGGATAACAATGTCTCCCTTGGTTGGGCTCATCTGATTCCATCAGGAAGAGAAGAAAAGCAGGACCGTGGCGTCTTGGGAATATGGCGCCTGGAAATGGTAATTTGCCAGCTTGCTGAAATCCCTGGGAGAGCAAGTGAAGATGAAGAGTAGACAGATTTCAGTTGCTTTATTTATTAAATTTGATAACCGGTACAGGCCTCCAGAGAGGGGAAAACATTCAGCTGTGTGGGGTTTGGAGGGGGAGAGGGAGGGACAGACGGACAGACGGACGGAGGGAACGAAGCAGAGAGACGTCATAGAAAGCTTTCCAATCATTCAGTCACTCAGATGGTTAGGCATCAACGAGTCCACTGCTAGCTACTTTTATTTATGTGCTATCATTTCTCTACCATAAACTGATAGTTAAAAAGGTTTGACATTTTGGCTTTCCTGCAGACATATTAATAAATACACCACACTTCCATCTTAAATAGTTTGCCGGGAGGATATTGGGCAAGAACCCGTGACTTTAATTTTAGCAGTAGTAGCAGTAGCTTCATAAAAAAGAAGCAGTGAGTCAATAATGGAAATTGATTGGATGGCCGAGGGCAGAAATAGTAGTCCTCCTCCCATGTACACTAATGTAAGGGACATTTCATAACATGATGACTGTGACTGAGTCATTCTAGCTTGGCCTTTTGGCAAAGAGGAAGTAGGTTAATTAGATTTGCCCACGTTCACTGCAGGGGTTTGTAGAGGACTCCTTTGGGACACTTTACACAATTCAGAGAGAGAGAGAGCGAGACAGAGAGAGCCAGAGAGAGAGAGAGAGAGAGAGAGAGAGTCAAAAATATATAACAATTAGAGAGTGTCATTTCCCCAAATTTGAAACAGTTTTTCAAGGTTTCAAAGACCTCTCTGATGAGGATAGGCTACCCGTCCTGTTGGGGGAGGACGCAGAGAGCTGTGGGTTGGCAGCGCACTACATTGCTGCCTGCCATAAGATGAGGGACAGTGTCTGACAGACCGACCAACCTGCACATGTCCTCTATATTGTTATTGTTCAATGGTTATTTTGACCCTTGGTTATTGTTGTTACTGTTGTCCCGTTGACAATATTGATGATTATTATTTTAATTATGTTAATAGTGTAAATATCCAAAGTAAGCTTTGGCAATAAGTACATTGTTACGTCATGCCAATAAAGCAAATTGAATTGAATTGAGAGAGAGAGAGAACAAGAGCCCCCCCCCCCCCCTTCAAAGGTATCACTTTGCAATCTGCCTGTCTCTCCCTGCCTTGGTGTTTCATTTGTTCTGTGTGCTGATGGACAAGTTGCTAAGGAAAGTTACCTGAGGAGATAAGATAGAATAGAAGAGGGAAAAAATCTATCATATTTTCTGAGCCTCAGGTCTTTGAGTTTCTACTCGGACCAAAAGTGCAGTATAGCAGCAGCAGCAACAACCTGCGGTAGCTTGAATGGGAAGCCAGAGGTCCTTAAATGGGATGTCTTTGAATAGTTTGCTCTTTGAATGAGCACTCTTTGACCGGGAGGTCTTGTGATTCTCCCTCTGCTCCAGTGTTATCGTTGGTTAGTGCTGGCTCTGTGCTGAAGCAGTAGCATCTCAGACTGAGCTACACTATTCTCCTGATGGTTGTTGTTTATGGGTAGTGAATAGGAACTCCTTCATGGTGAAAATGTTCATTAGATAAAGTGTCAGCTTTTAATCTGTAACTAAAACGCTTTCATTCTCACAGTCATGAACGCTTTAGAGGGCCTTGTGAGAAATTAAATGTCCCCTGAAACGGTCACAAAAGACTTGAGCTAAAAGGCTATATGCCCAATGGATATAGTGTGGCAACTGAAACTAGCACGGGGAAAGGGCCAGTCACAGTGGTAACTAAATGACACACCACACCTAGAAACTGTAAAGTCCTCGCATATGGGGAGCTCTAAACTTAATCCCTGCCAGTGAATTTCTGAGCCACCTAATTCTTCAAAATATAGAAGCCAATATAGTTTTTTGTTGTTGTAATTAACTAATCACATTTTAACCCGGTGCATGACAATTCAATTTGTTGATTGCTTATTTCCCTCCTCTCTTCTATTTGGAAGAGAGGGAGGGAGAAAAAAAGTTGTGTTGAATGTATTAATTCAACATGATGAATCCTGTATTCAACTCAGTGGAGTGAATAATTAAAATTAGCTGATAAAACTTTCAGCAGAATTACTTTGCCGAAATTGCTGAACAGATGTCATTTTAATGAAAATCCACAGCCAAGCTCCTTTCCCTTCCCCCCTGTCGAATGAAAATATTATCCCCACGGCACATAGTTAATTTGGTGGTAAATACACTCGGAGCCATCTCCGGAAAAGAGGAAGAGAGGGTGGAGAGGGAGGAAGAGCAACTTGTCACACTAACTTGATTTCCCCCCGCATGTGGTAACAGCTATCTACAGTAATTCATGGCACTCCATTGCTTAGTAACTTGATCCCCCCCCCCCCGCCCTGCACACGGTAACAGCTACAGTGCCTTCAGAAAGTATTCATACCCCTTGACAAAGTGAAAACATGGTTTTAGACATTTTTTTTTATGTATTGAAAATGAAATACAGAAATATCTAATTTACATAAGTATTCACACCCCTGAGTCAATACTTTGTAGAAGTACATTTGGCAGCGATTACAACTAGTCGTTCTTGGTAAATCTCTAAGAGCTTTCCAAACCTGGATTGTGCAACATTTGCCCATTATTCTTTTCAAAATTCTTCAAGCGCTGTCAAATTGGTTGTTGATAATTGATAGAAAAACATTTCCAGGTCTTGCCATAGATTTTCAAGTAGATTTAAGTCAAAACTGTAACTCGGCCACTCAGGAACATTCACTGTCTTCTTGGTAAATCCAGTGTATATTTGGCCTTGTATATTTGGTGTCCAGTGTATATTTGGTGTGTTTTAGGTTATTGTCTTGCTGAAAGGTGAATTCATCTCCCAGTGTCTGGTGTAAAGCAGACTGAACCAAGTTTTCCTCTAGGATTTTGCCAGTGCTTAGCTCCATTCTGTTTATTTTTTATCCTGAAAAGATTCCCTGTTCATAACGATTACACGCATACCCATAACATGATGCAGCCACCACTATGCTTGACAATATGGAGAGTGGTACTCAGTAATGTATTGTATTGTATTTGCCTCAAACATAACACTTTGTATTCACGACAAAAAGTTAATTGCTTTGCCACATTTTTTACAGTATTACTTTAGTGCCTTGTTGCAAACAGGATGCATGTTTTGGAATATTTTTATTCTGTACAGACTACCTTCTTTTCACTCTGTCAATTAGTTTAGTTTTGTGGAGTAACTACAATGTTGTTGATCCATCCTCAGTTTTCACAGCCATTAAACTCAGTAACTGTTTTAAAGTCACCATTGGCCTCATGGTGAAATCCCTGTGCGGTTTCCTTCCTCTCCGGCAACTGAGTTAGGAATGACGCCTGTATCTTTGTGGTGACTGGGTGTATTGATACACCATCCAAAGTGTAATGAATAACTTCACCATGCTCAAAGGGATATTCAATGTCTGCTTTTTTTTTATTTTGACCCATCTACCAATAGGTGCCCTTCTTTGCGAGGCATTGGAAAACCTCCCTGGTCTTTGTGGTTGAATCTGTGATTGAAATTCACTGCTCGACTGAGGGACCTTACAGATAATTGTATGTGTGGGGTACAGTGCTGAGGTAGTCATTAACAAATCATGTTAAACACTATTATTGTACAGAGAGTGGGTCCACTTATTATGTGACTTGTTAAGCAAATGTTTACTCCTGAACTTATTTAGGCTTGCCATAACAAAGAGGTTGAATACTTATTGACTCAAGATATTTCAGCTTTTCATTTTTAATTCATTTGGAAAAATTGGGAAAAACATAATTCCACTTTGACATTATGGGGTATTGTATGTTGGCCAGTGACAAAAAAATCTAAATGTAAAATATTTTTAATTCAGGCTGTAACACAAAAAAATGTGGAAAAATTCAAGGGGTGTGAATACTTTCTGAAGGCACTGTATCTACAGTAATTCATGGCACTCCATTGCTTAGTAACTTGATTTTCCCCTGCACGCGGTAACAGCTATCTACAGTAATTCATGGCACTCCATTGCTTAGTAACTTGATTTTCCCCCTGCACGCGGTAACAGCTATCTACAGTAATTCATGGCACTCCAGTGCTTAGTAACTTGATTTTCCCCTGCACGCAGTAACAGCTATCTACAGTAATTCATGGCACTACATTGCTTAGTAACTTGATTTTCCCCCTGCACGCGGTAACAGCTATCTACAATAATTCATGGCACTCCAGTGCTTAGTAACTTGATTTTCCCCCTGCACGCGGTAACAGCTATCTACAGTAATTCATGGCACTCCAGTGCTTAGTAACTTGATTTCCCCCCTGCACGCGGTAACAGCTATCTACAGTAATTCATGGCACTCCAGTGCTTAGTAACTTGATTTCCCCCTGCACGCGGTAACAGCTATCTACAGTAATTCATGGCACAACATTTTTGCGCTAAGTCCCAAAGAGGACTTATTAAAATGCAATAATCTCCCTATTTAAACAGAAACAATAACCATTAGAATTCCCGCAGATCTAAATCCGAGCGTAAGCCCCCATCTGCTGTGAATGATTAGAGCCTTGACGAGGGAATTTAATTTGCAACATTCAAAGACTAAAATCTGAGCAGATCTCTCCTCCGAGGCTCTCGCTCACCCTCTTTCTCACTCGCCCCCCCCCCCCCCCCCCTTTATTTATATATTTATTTATTCATGTATATTTATTTATTTAGTTTTTGTCTTTATACATCTAATTTCTGTTTTGTGTGGCTGCATTCTGACAGCAAACCTTGTTTATTTCTGGTTGGTGAAAGTAGTAAAAAATAGCTGTTGCACTCTTAGCAAAATAATTTAATCAGCCCCAGTAGTGAGAGGAAGGAAGGCTGAGCCATGAAATAACAACACTCTGAGATGTTTTTCTGGCCCTATGGGTAATGCTTAATGCATAGAAGGGTCAGAGCTTTATAATGTTAATTTAAGAGCCAGGCTCTTGCTGTAGGAAACAATCCATCATTTTAAAGAACAACCCCAAAGTCTCTGACTAAGAAAAAAAGAAAGTTTGTGTCAATGAAGCAACTTTTGGCCTTGGTTACTACACCTTGAGGGAAGAGATATAGTAGGGAGTAGTAGTTAATGAAGTTTGAGCAGTTAAAAGAGAGTTGTGTTAGTGTTGGATAGCTTCCCTGTTCCCCCCTCTCCTCTCCTCCTCTTCTCCCTCTCCTGTCCTCTCCTTCCTACCATAATGAGTTCCACAGCAGACTGAGATCAGTATTCTGCTACTGAGACACCAGACAGAGGCTTCCTTCCTTCCAGAATAGAACCTGCACCCAGCCAGACAGACAGACAGATAGCAGACACCCACATGTGTTTGTGCACAAATTATCAGCTAAGAAATGGTTTCTTCTTCATAGTTCTTCCAGTGTGCATTATGGGATCTTGGGCTCATGTATCCTTATATGGTTCCAGCCCTCATTTTTTATGTATCAGTCCAGCTTGTGCAATAATACAATCGTAATGTCTTACTTGGAAATAAACCTGGAAATGGAGTGAGAAGCAGTGTTGTACTCAACAGGAGCTGGGAGTTATCATTACCACTGGGGTATAATAACACTTTTGAAAGCATATCTATTCTCTTCATTCTCTGGCAACGCCACAACGATAACGGACCACTTCTTCTCAACAGCTAAAATAGAGCCCTACATATATCAGCATGTTCAGCAATTGAGCAATTATTTCCTTTGCTCAGTTCCATTTAAATTGTTGGACTTTAAAGCAGGCAGCATACACTCAGATCTTGATGATGGTTCCTGCACAGGTGCATGCATGGAGGTGCTGAGCTCCATCCCTCGTCCCCGAGCAGATAGCATCAAGAAGCCATGGAGGCTCGACGGTGCTTTATCACTTCAAATGACTCCCTGAGCAGCTAGCTCCACCGCTCCACCCTACACCACCTCTGTAGGCTAAAACGTAGCAGGTGTATATGCTAAATATATATTAAAAAGCACCTTACTCTGCAAGTTGACTGTATTCCCCCGGGCTTCTCCCTTCCCTGTTACTGATCTCCCTGCTTGCTATCCTTCATTTATGGCACTGAGTGTGCCTGGCTGCTGAGCAGAGCGCCTCCTAATTCTCTGTCTCTGGTTAGCAGTGAACCCCTGAGACCACTGATAATGAGCTCGGAGGTTGAAACAGAACAGTGGAGTGCCAGTCCCTGAAGACGCCGTTGAGTTATGGATGGGGCCAGAGATCCAGGGGGCCCCGAGAGACCCAGTTTGGGCCAACCTTTCTGAAAGGGAAGCCGCCGTGGCATCTTGTAACATGGACCAATTGCACTCAATGCATCAAGACTTCTGAAGGAAAGACGATTTGTTAGGATTTTTCTCCCAGCAAAATGCATTTTTAAGACTGTAAAAGGGAGCATGGAATTCAGATGTTAATAAAATAGATAGTATGTGTTTAATGATTGCGTAGTACTTCATTTTAGGTTATTTTAATCGTTCCTCCATAAGGTTCAAATTGATACACGAAGGGATACATGTTTGAATTCTTGTGTTAAAGGGAGCATGGAATTCAGATGTTAATAAAATAGATAGTATGTGTTTAATGATTGCGTAGTACTTCATTTTAGGTTATTTTAATCGTTCCTCCATAAGGTTCAAATTGATACACGAAGGGATACATGTTTGAATTCTTGTTTTACATCTTAAATAAGATAGTCATGCATTAAACCTGGACTTGTATTGATGCTTACAATAATTGAAATGAAGAGTTTTAAATTAATGACTGAGTAAAGTATTGTATTACTCGCAGCCATCTAAAATTATAACACTTTGTTTGAAACCACCAATCACAGATGCTAAATGCTCTCTGCAGCCAGGAATTAAATTATAAAGCAAAAAGCAAAACACAAGCATCTTGAGCTTAATCAAATCATCAACATAAGCCAATCACTTTCCTCCTACAATTAACAGTTATGTACTGTTGTCCCCGGCTCGACTAATGACTTGTTAACTGATTTAATCCTCTAAAGAATACATCCTCATGTAGCCTGTGTTCTAACAAAGGGCGATGAAACACAGAGAAAAACACACCATATCAAACTTCTCTCCTCGTTCATCATCCTGCCATTAGGTCTAAGCCTGTGACATTGATCTGGTTTGGCAGAGCTCATATGGTTTGTCAACGCGGGTTTCCCCCATGCGTGTCATGTCGATTTGTGGCCTGACATTGTGGTAGACCCTCCGTGTCACCGTGGAAGGCTTTGATTGGTTGCGACACCACGTTTATGTCACAAGCGGTAACAACTGCCAAAGTGGTGGTGAGGGTGGGGCTAGGGTCAGACATAAATATAACTGCATTGGCTACAGAGTCAGACAGGAGGTTCGGAAGGGAGGTGATGGTGGAATAGAGCACTAAGCAGATCACATTGGCAGTGTCAAGGGACCTCCATGACTTGACGCCCAATTATAACCAGATTTAAATTCTGAGCTCAGTACTTTTATTTTTATTTTGAATTGAATGTAATATCTTATGTTGTTTTTTTCCATTACTGTTCTGTACTTTGTCATGTATTTGTATGTTTTATGTGGACCCCAGGAAGAGTAGCTGCTGCATGTGCAGTAGCTAATGGGGATCCTAATAAACTAAACTAAAACTGTTAAGGGTCACACAGTTGCATTTCTAAATCCCTCATTATACTGGTAAAGAGCCTGGCCAGGCTCCTATGGTACACACTCAGGGTGCACACCCACACCTAGTCCAGTTATAATGAGACCCACTAGAATGTCAAACAGGAGTGTGTCAGTGTTGGCTTATAGGTAATTACCTTTTTGTTTTATTCCAGCTCAGAATTTCAGACAGCATAGCTTGAGTCAAAGGTAACATTATATGTGTGTATTGAGATGTACACTTACCCATGACCTAGATAGATACATGTTAGTACATACTTGTATCGACTGGGACATTTTATTAACTATGATTTGTTTTGTAATGTATTGTGAACATAAGCAGTATTCTCGGAGAAGGATATGCATGAGACTCCAGTAAATAGCCTCCATTTGAACAATGACATACACTATTATTTTCCAAGAAACAGAACAGAGAAAGACAGTCTCCATTTTATTCTCAGTATTTTCCAGTTAATTTCTGAGCTGGAGAAAAGGATATTGAGACCTCAAGGTTATAGATGCTGTGTGCTTTGAATTAGCTACTATTTCATTACAGCTCTGTGACTATTCCCCAGTGTGATAAAGTAACATAATTGGACTGAACACTGGCAATATAGAAATGATTCCCCATGTGCTGCCCTAATAACAGGCCTGTTAAATAATTTCCCTCCAAATTTGAATTCCCCTTCATGTCTCATTCGGCATTCAGCTTGACAGCTAAACACTTTATAAAAAAACAGATGCAACCATTGGGAGGTCAAGTAATTTGTTTTCATAATAACTTTTCATGTTCTTACTGAAATAATGACCCAGAGTTTACAAATAGTAGAAAATAGGATGTTTCAGACTTTTTTTCTTCAGAAAATGTGTCCATGTGAATTTTTCAGAACCTGGTTTCCTACAGTTGAAGTCGGAAGTTTACATACACTTAGGGTGGAATCATTAAAACTTGTTTTTCAACCACTCCACAAATGTCTTATTAACAAACTATAGTTTTGGCAAGATGGTTAGGACATCTACTTTGTGCATGACACAAGTAATTTTTCCAACAATTGTTTACAGACAGATTATTTCACTTATAATTCACTGTATCACAATTCCAGTGGGTCAGACGTTTACATACACTAAGTTGACTGTGCCTTTAAACAGCTTGGAAAATTCCAGAAAATGATGTCATGGCTTTAGAAGCTTCTGATAGGCTAATTGACATCATTTGAGTCAATTGGAGGTGTACCTGTGGATGTATTTCAAGGCCTACCTTCAAACTCAGCAAGGAAGAAGCCACTGCTCCAAAACCGCCATAAAAAAGCCAGACTACAGTTTGCAACTGCACATGGGGACAAAGATCGTACTTTTTAGAGAAATGTCCTCTGGTCTGATGAAACAAAAATATAACTGTTTGGCCGTAATGACCATCGTCATTAAAGGGGGTTGCTTGCAAGCCGAAGAACACCATCCCAACCGTGAAGCATGGGGGTGGCAGCATCATGCTGTAAGGGTGTTTTGCTGCAGGAGGGACTGGTGCACTTCACAAAATAGATGGCATCATGAGGAAGGAAAATGATGTGGATATATTGAAGCAACATCTCAAGACATCAGTCAGGAAGTTAAAGCTTGGTCGCAAATGGGTCTTCCAAACGGACAATGACCCCAAGCATACTTCCAAAGTTGTGGCAAAATGGCTTAAGGACAACAAAGTCAAGGATTGGAGTGGCCATCACAAAGCCCTGATGTCAATCCTATAGAAAATGTGTGGGCAGAACTGAAAAAGCGTGTGCAAGCAAGAAGGCCTACAAACCTGACTCAGTTACACCAGCTCTGTCAGGAGGAATGGGCCAAAAATCACCCAACTTATTGTGGGAAGCTTGTGGAAGGCTACCCGAAACGTTTGACCCAAGTTAAACAATTTAAAGGCAATGCTACCAAATACTAATTGAGTGTATGTAAACATCTGACCCACTGGGAATGTGATGAAAGCAATAAAAGCTTAAATAAATAATTCTCTCTACTATTATTCTGACATTTCACATTCTTAAAATAAAGTGGTGGTCCTAACTGACCTAAGACAGGGAATTTTTACTAGGATTAAATGTCAGGAATTGTGAAAAACTGAGTTTAAATGTATTTGGCTAAGGTGTATGTAAACTTCCGTCTTCAACTGTAAATATTACACTCTCATTCCTTTGATGAATAATTCCGCTTAAATACTGCTTTCTCTTTTAACATTCTTCCTTCCTATTCCTCTCATATTTCTCTTTCAAGACTAGTTGAACAGCTGCACCTAAATCAGAAGGTTCAGTATAATGAATGAATCGACTTCACTATGGCCGTTTCTACACTTTGCTCTCTCCAGTAAAAAATGGAAACAACTTGACTTTGTTGACTCCATTTTGTTTTGATTACATTAATGGAAGACTAAACAAAGAAATGGTCCCATTGGCCCCTTTGGATGTAATGTAGTGAATACCCATAATGCCGTGCCCTAACAAGGCTAATCATCTATTGTGGATGCCCGATGGTAGCGGGGCCTTCCTTGATTAATTACAACACAGAGCAAGCTGCTCTTATAGCTTATTAGAGCACCAGGAAATGAAAGTTTGTAAAACAAATTGTCCAAATTAGCGGCAGGCTGGCAGCCAGGGGGATGCTAAAGGACCTCCTGCAGAAAGAAAGAGCAGTGCATTCGCAGCCAGTGTTTCATCCAGGGACTGTACATTAAAGGCCCCGCTCAGCACTGTCAGCTGTGTATATTTAGTTAAACAACCATAGCTTTTCCAGGTTATAAATTATGTTTGTATTGTCACGGACACTAGATAGGTTCAGTGAAATGTGTTGTTTTATAGGGTCAGCCATAGTAGTACATCCCCTCTGGAGCAAATTAGGTTTAAGTGCCTTGCTCAAGGGCACTTTGACTTTTAACTTTGTCGGGTCGGGTATTTGAACCAGCGACCTTTCAGTTACTGGCCCAATGCTCTAACTGCTAGGCTACCTGCCGCCCTCTCCACAGATTAGCAATTAGCTGCTCGTGTTTGTTTCTTGATAGTGCTAGGTGCGTGATATGTTTTAAATTAAGTTCCATGCATTTGAGCCATACTATGAGAAACCACAGAGTTTCAATTCCATCCTGACTGGTTGCATCACCGCCTGGTATGGCAACTGCTCGGCCTCCAACTGCAAGGCACTACAGAGGGTATTGCGTACGGCCCAGTACATCACTGGGGCCAAGCTTCCTGCCATCCAGGACCTCTATACCAGGCGGTGTCAGAGGAAGGCCCTCAGAATTGTCAAAGACTCCAGCCACCCTAGTCATAGACTGTTCTCTCTGCTACCGCACGGCAAGCGGTAACGTTTATATGCACACTAATAATTTGAGATTGTCACAATTGTGTATATGCATATATATATATATATATATATATATATATATATATAAATATATATATATATATATATATATATTTTATTATATTTTATTGTTTAATTCACACCTGTACTTTTGGAGCTCGGAGCTCGGAGCTTGAGTACAGTATTTTACTGTACACTGCACTGCAAATGTGACTAAATAAAAATCTAATACAATTAAACTGATTATGGCAGTAGACTGGTAATGGCATTAGTCATGTAAACACCTTACTCTGCTTATCTTAATCGGCGTAAGGTCATAATCGAAGTAAGCATACGCCGATTAAAACACGTGGATTTCTGAGCAATTCGTTTTTATTATTAGGACATGTAAACGCCTTAATAAGAGTTACAGCGGTGTATTTGATCAGCACGTGCTAGCACGAGCAGGGCAAGCTTCCTTCTTTCGCGCAAGTGAAGTGAGTTCGGAAAAACTGAAAGTATGCATCTTAGAAATAGTTTTCACATGCAAACTTTATATGTCCGAATTAAAAATGCTTCACAAAAATAACATTGTCACTGTGGTCGAATGTTTATTTTGATTGCCGATTTTGTGCATTTATCAAAGTCCCATCAGGTAGCCTATTAGATGTGTCATGTAAACAGGATTATTAGGGAAATCGTTCTTCTTGCAAAGCATGTAAACATTTTAATCAAACTATTATATTAATCTGACTATTCACAATAATTGTATTATTGTGTGCATGTAACCGTACTCAATGACACAGTATTAAAAACGTGTTACAATCATACAAATGTGTCTACTTGTGCGTGTGTATGTGTGCTTAAATGAGGACCTAAAATGAAATGTGCCATGGCAGTTCCTTTACGTTCATTTTGTTCGCCTCACCGAGATGGTGCCATGTAGCTGTGGTCCATTAGCCTGATGCTAGCCTAGCGTTAGCTCACCGCTCATTGGTTCCTATGACTGAGTCCAGCACTGAACACATTACACTTGACTCCTCATTCTGAGCACATCATTCTTAGCTTGGTTAGGTTGTGCTCCCCCACACAGAGAACCATGATTAATGTGATTATTCAAGTATATACTCACCTTTATATGAAAGCCATGTGTGAGGAATATATTGAAGTGCACCTTTGAGGTATTGCTGGAATACATACAAATAATATAGAAGAATAGCTTGTTATTGCTTTGCCATTCCAGAAACTAGATGTATAAATATATTACTCATTCCAGTGAGAGAACAGAGAAGTAAGTGGTTATTCATTCATGCATTGGCAGTCGAAATAACAGAATGTGCAGGAAAAAGGTGTTGAATATTATACTTTTAAAGTATTACGGAAGCCTTTTCACAGTGAGTTGGCTTCAGCACATTGTAAAATAAATGTGAAATGAACAGAGGCAAGTGGGTGTGAAAAGAAATCTTGACCTGAATTTTGTTAGTTTGGTGACAATGAGAAAGATAAGTGGTTGTGACAGCCATGAGTGATGTTCCGCCACAGGCCTGTGAGCTGCTCTGCGGCTAAATTGACACCGTTGTCAAACACACTTTCCACAACGCCCTGACCTCCCGTGAACCCTCTAATACGCCAAATGGGAACCCTAATTCTTCATTAACTCTGAGGAAAAAGGAGATTTGGTCTTGTCATTTTCTCCTTGCTGCCCGTTTTAAAGATTCCAATAACTAAGCTTTTACAGTTGACTAGGCAGGAATTGCTTTTTCTCTCTCAACCCCCACTCTCCTTTTACAACCTCAACACGGTGGCAGTGAAACCTAGTGATGCTTAAAGCCAGACTTATTGCCGTGGTTATCTTTAATGACTTTGAAATGTATTGTCCTCGTTAATAAGCGGCGGGGTTATCAATTCCTCTAATTAGACAGTGAGGTCCCCTAAGAAATGTACCATTAAAGAGCAGAAAGATTAGTTGGAGGAGACACGGGACGCTGCTTGCCTGCCTGGCGGACAAGAGGTGGGAGGAAGGGGGGGGGGGGGGGGGGGGGGGATTGGTGGTGGATACGGGGACTGGTGGTGGATACGGGAGTGGGGGGACTGGGGGTTAGCTAGCTATGAAGCTAAAAGTCAAAGCCTTTCTCTTGTCTGAGAAGATTAGCCATTAAATCATCCCCACACCCCTTCCCTCCAACCCACAACCCTCCTTTCTCTCTCCCCCATCTGAAAATGACTGTTTCACTTACATATTAAAGCTGTGAGTTTCTGTGGGCAATGTAGTGATAATGGCGGGGAGTTGGGAGTGGAGCATTAATGGGACGTGAACACTGCTGAGGTGTGTAATACGATCAGGAGATACTGTCACAGGACACTGATGTGCATATCTCACCCTGACATGTCCAGCCGTATCCCTACACAAAGAGCCTAGCTCAGTCCAGAACGATTTGGGTTAGCTTAATGTGCTGTTCCTGAGGAGCTCAGCTCATACCAGTCATCGGCTAGAATGGACCCGTAGCCCTTTCCTGCAGTCAAATGACCTAGTGTCCTCATGGGCGGAATATTATTCACATCTTTCATAATTTCATAATTAATCAACTTTTTTTTTTTAAAGGCTAAAATCCAGTGTTTCTATGTTAAATTATTTTGTTATATTTCAGTCTTCTGTGATGTATATAAAGTGTAATATTGGGATGCAAACTCATGGTACAGGTGTCTTCTTTTTTTTAAGCCCATAACATTTACATTTACATTTGCGACTTACAAATTGGTGCATTCACCTTATGATAGCCAGTGGGACAACCACTTTACAATATATATATATATATATATAATTATATATATATATATATATTTATTTTTTTTTTGGGGGGGGGCAGAGGGAGGGTAGAAGGATTACTTTTATCCTATCCCAGGTATTCCTTAAAGAGGTGGGGTTTCAAGTGTCTCCGGAAGGTGGTGAGTGACTCCGCTGTCCTGGCATCGTGAGGGAGCTTGTTCCACCATTGGGGTGCCAGAGCAGCGAACCGTTTTGACTGGGCTGAGCGGGAACTGTGCTTCAGCAGAGGTAGGTGGGCCAGCAGGCCAGAGGTGGATGAACGCAATGCCCTCATTTGGGTGTAGGGACTGATCAGAGCCTGAAGGTACGGAGGTGCCGTTCCCCTCACAGCTCCGTAGGTAAGCACCATGGTCTTGTAGCAGATGCGGGCTTCAACTGGAAGCCAGTGGAGTGTGCGGAGGAGCGGGGTGACGTGAGAGAACTTGGGAAGGGTGAACACCAGACGGGCTGCAGCATTCTGGATGAGTTGTAGGGGTTTAATGGCACAGGCAGGGAGCCCAACCAACAGCGAGTTGCAGTAATCCAGATGGGAGATGACAAGTGCCTGGATTAGGACCTGTGCCGCTTCCTGTGTAAGGTAGGGTCGTACTCTGCGAATGTTGTAGAGCATGAACCTACAGGATCGGGTCACCGCTTTGATGTTAGCAGAGAACGACAGGGTGTTGTTCAGGGTCACACCCAGGTTATTTGCACTCTGGGAGGAGGACACAACGGAGTTGTCAACCGTGATGGCGAGATCATGGAGCGGGCAGTCCTTCCTCGGGAGGAAGAGCAGCTCCGTCTTGCCGAGGTTCAGCTTGAGGTGGTGATCCGTCATCCACACTGATATGTCTGCCAGACATGCAGAGATGCGATTCGCCACCTGGTTATCAGAAGGGGGAAAGGAGAAGATTAATTGTGTGTCGTCTGCGATGATAGGAGAGACCATGTGAGGATATGACAGAGCCAAGTGACTTGGTGTATAGAGAGAATAGGAGAGGGCCTAGAACTGAGCCCTGCGGGACACCAGTGGTGAGAGCATGTGGTGCGGAGACAGATTCTCGCCACGCCACCTGGTAGGAGCGACCTGTGAGGTAGGACGCAATCCAAGAGTGAGCAGCGCCGGAGATGCCCAACTCGGAGAGGGTGGAGAGGAGGATCTGATGGTTCACAGTATCAAAGACAGCAGATAGGTCTAGAAGGATGAGAGCAGAGGAGAGAGAGAGTTAGCTTTAGCAGTGCGGAGAGCCTCCGCAGTGCGGAGAGGCTTGAGATTTAGAGTGGTAGAAAGTGGCTTTAGCAGCAGAAACAGAGGAAGAAAATGTAGAGAGGAGGGAGTGAAAAGATGACAGGTCGGCAGGGAGTCTAGTTTTCCTCCATTTCCCCTCGGCTGCCCGGAGCCCTGTTCTGTGAGCTCGCAATGAGTTGTCAAGCCATGGAGCAGGAGTGGAGGACCGAGCCGGCCGGGAGGATAGGGGACATAGAGAGTCAAAATATGCAGAAAGGGAGGAGAGGAGGGTTTAGGAGGCAGAATCAGGAGATTGGAGGGAGAAGGTTTGAGCAGAGGGAAGAGATGATAGGATGGAAGAGGAGAGAATAGCGGGAGAGAGAGAGCGAACGTCACGACGGCACATTACCATCTGAGTAGGGGCAGAGTGAGTAGTTTTGGAGGAGAGCGAGAGAGAAAAGGATACAAAGTAGTGGTCGGAGACTTGGAGGGGAGTTGAAGTGAGATTAGTAGAAGAACAGCATCTAGTAAAGATGAGGTCAAGCGTATTGCCTGCCTTGTGAGTAGGGGGAGACGGTGAGAGGGTGAGGTCAAAAGAGGAGAGGAGTGGAAAGAAGGAGGCAGAGAGAAATTAGTCAAAGGTAGACGTAGGGAGGTTAAAGTCACCCAGAACTGTGAGGGGTGAGCCATCCTCAGGAAAGGAAGTTATCAAGGCGTCAAGCTCATTGATGAACTCTCCAAGGGAACCTGGAGGGCGATAAATGATAAGGATGTTAAGCTTGAATGGGCTAGTGACTGTGACAGCATGGAATTCAAATGAGGAGATAGACAGATGGGTCAGGGAAGAAAGAGAGAATGTCCACTTGGGAGAGATGATGATTCCTGTGCCACCGCCCGCTGACCAGATGCTCTCGGGGTATGCGAGAACACATGGTCAAACGAGGAGAGAGCAGTAGGAGTAGTAGTGTTTTCTGTGGTAATCCATGTTTCCGTCAGCGCCAAGAAGTCGAGGGACTGGAGGGTAGCATAGGCTGAGATGAACTTGCCTTGTTGGCCACAGAACGGCAGTTCCAGAGGCTGCCGAGAGACCTGGAACTCCACGTGGGTCGTGCGTGCAGGGACCACCAGGTTAGAGAGGCAGCAGCCACACGGTGTGAGGCGTTTGTATGGCCTGTGCGGAGAGGAGAGAACAGGGATAGACAGACACATAGTTGACAGGCTACAGAAAAGGCTACACTAATGCAAAGGAGATCGGAATGAAATTAACTAAACATCTGGGGAAGCGAGGCCTCCCTCACTCACCTTTCACTGAAACACTCAAATACAACTCTTCCAACTTCCACTTTAGAAATTATAATTGTTGTAATCTACAGTAGTTCAATGTTTCCAGGAATAGACTAACTTAGTTTATTCAGCTAGCTAACTTGGTACAGTATTCATCTGTGAATACTAATGAACTAGCATGCTAGCATCCAATAACACACGGTTTAGCACCAATACTTGGTTACAACAAACTACCAATGGATCATTCATGTCTGTGTCTAGTTCCTTTCATAACGCAGAAGTAATTAAACGTTGGCTAGCTAGCACAAAGTCAGTCATGCTAGCTACACAAGTGGACTACACATCTCGAATGTTCAGAAAGTGAAGCTTACGTTGCAAAATTCTCATTGACTAAAATGATACAGTACTGCTAGCTGGTAATGTTGGCTAGCTAGCAGTGGCTGCGGTGTTAACTGTTTGAAAATGTAGCTGGCTAGCTAACCTCGATAGTTTCTCTATACTACACCTTTGTCTTTGATACCAAGACAACTATGTAGCTAGCTAACTTTACACTAATCAAATCGTTCCGTTGAAATGTATTTAGTTGCTACAGTACTGCTAGCTGGTAGAGTTGGCCAGCTAGCAGTAGCTGCGGTGTTGACTTAGTATGGAAAACGGCGTCGCTGCGAACAAATGTAGCTGGCTAACATTACACTAATCAAATCAAATAGTTACGTTGTAATGTATTTGGTTGCTACAGTACTGCTAGCTGGTAAGGTTGGCTAGCTAGCAGTGGCTGCGGTGTTGACTGCTAGATGGTAAAGTTGGCTATAACTACCTACAATAACTACCTAGATAAACTATCTACAATACCTACAATACCTACCTACAATAATTACAGGTACTCTTAAGCGTGAAATAACATTGGAAACAACTATCCACAGTTGCTAACAATTACCAAATTACCAGTAGCTACCCGCTAGCTAGCTAGCTTTATTGGTCCCAGGTAGTGGGTTAGCTAGCTAGCCTCGTGCTTCACCGGGCTCAGCCGAATACACTCAATACTTACCTACAATAACTACCTACAATAACTACCTGGATAAACTACCTACAATACCTAACTACAATACCTACCTACAATCGAAATGCATGGTTTAAGCTTTACTCGACACATATAAAGAAGAAGCCAAGCTTACCTCCTCGCTTAGAGGAACACAACCTCACCCCATCACCTCCTCACCGTGTGTGAGGTGTATACTTTTGTTTCAAAGTAGATTTGACTACCAAGAAACACTCTGTGTGACCCTGATTTAGCCCACTGCATTAAATGGATGCATGCCTTCTGTCTCTCTTACTTCACACATCCAGGGTGCAGTCAGATGTATGCAAGGATTATATCCACACGCCTCTCTGTTTGTGTAGCTGTATGCAGATCCCCATCAAACGAAATGGTACAGTGGAAACAGCACACATTCTTAAGTAACGACATTGCAAACATTAAATATTGACAATGTTAATGATGATTTTAACAGATCTTCGTCTAACTCTTGATTCCAAGGAATGTACGGCCCAGTACATAACTGGGGCCAAGCTTCCTGCCATCCAGGACCTCTATACCAGGTGGTGTCAGAGGAAGGCCCTAAAAATTATCAAAGACTCCAGCCACCCTAGTCATAAACTGTTCTCTCTGCTACCGCACGGCAAGCGGTACCGGAGCGCCAAGTCTAGGTTCAAGAGGCTTCTAAACAGCTTCTACCCTCCAAGTCATAAGACTCCTGAACATCTAATCAAATGGCTACCCAGACTATTTGCATTGCACTCCCCCCCCCCCCCCCCACATTGACTCAGTACCGGTACCCCCTGTATATAGCCTCGCTATTGTTATTTTTACTGCTGCTCTTTAATTATTTATTACTTTTATTTCGTATTATTTTATGTTGTCTTTTTTTGTGTGATTTTTTTTGGTATTCTTTCTTAAAACTGCATTGTTGGTTAAGGGCTTGTAAGTAAGCATTTCACTGTTGTATTCGGCGCGTTTATATTATTTACTTGGTGGTTTATCTACTGTACATGCCAGAGGTACACACATTAGACATATGCTGGCCCTTCTCTTCACATGATTCACCCATAAATGAGTGAAGGCTTAGCAAGGAGGTCAATAGGCCAGGGCAAAACGTTTGAAACTGCCGACTCGTGTATCCTGTACCAGCAAGAGGTCAAACGGTCGGTGACTTCTAAGAAATTATGAATTATCCAGTGAGCAGCATACAAAATTACCATTCCTGGAAATCGTCAAAAAACATATTTCTGCCCCCTTTTTGTGTGTGTGTGTGTGCGTCAGTGGAGGACCATACTCCTCAGTGAATTTCATAAAAATTAAAATAGTAAAACATTGAAAAGATAAAACTATACTAAATATATTCACATGTCACCATGTGGCACATTGACTTCAATACAAAACCCAGGAGGCTCTTAGTTCTCACCCCCTTCCATAGACTTACACAGTAATTATAACAACTTCCGGAGGATGTCCTCCAACCTATCAGAGCTCTTAAAGCATGAACTGACATGTTGTCCACCCAATCAAAGGATCAGAGAATGAATCTAGTACTGAAAGCATAAGCTTTGCTGCAGTGCATAGAATGTGGTGAGTAGTTGACTCAAATGGTAGAGCTCATTTGGTAGAGCATGGTGCTTGTAACACCAGGGTAGTGGGTTCGATCCCCGGGACCACCCATACGTAAAAATTTATGCACACATGACTGTAAGTCGCTTTGGATAAAAGCGTCTGCTAAATGGCATATTATATTATATTATTATAAAGAGAGAGAAAGACAATAGTTGAACAGTTTTCAACAAAGTAATTACTTCAAAAATGAAGGAGAAGCAAGAGAGAGAGATTTCTCATTTTATTTCACTATTAGTTTCACTTAGCTAGCAAATGCAGCTGGCTAGTTTAGTTACTCAAACACCTGGCTCAAACAAACAGAGGGATGCTATGTTAGCTAGCTGGCTATGACTATCCAACACAACACTGGAATTCTTCCAAGTCAAGGTAAGCTTTTGGTTTTATTAAATAATTGCCACCGGGGCCTGCCGGTCTAACTGCTTACTGACTATACACTGTAATGTTACTGCATGACTGTAGCGCTTACTGACTATACACTGTAACATTACTGCATGCCTGTAGTGTGTTTACTAACACATTAGTTATATTATTAGCTATGTTGACTAGGACGTTACTTTAGCTAATATGGGGACAACGATGTAGGCTGTGTGTAGCGGTTATGACATGGTTGGAAAGGTTGTTTCGCCTGGTCACATACAGCTGATGTGTTGTTCATCGAAGTCCACAAATGAAGGGAAAAGGTGAGAGGAGGAGAGTGCATAGAGGCTAGAATGAATACAACGTGGCTGCTACGTATGAACGTGAACTGTGTTTATGCGTGATCAGGGGTGTATTCATTCTGCCGATTCTGTTGAAAAACGTTTCTTAAACGGATGCAAACGAAACGGGGATAAAAATACCAGAATTTGTCCAATAGAAACTCTCGTTTGCAATTGTTGGACTAATGATAACATCCTAGATAAGCTAGATGCAGGCAAGAGTGTGAAAGGTGGTATTGAATGTGTCACTGTCTGTCCATGTGTCACTGTCTGTCATCTCAAATTTGTCTCTCAACCTGTGTGCACCTATGTTGTAAACTTTAATTCAAAGGCTAGGTTGTAGCAATGATGGGTATAGGGAAAATTTGAGTATCATGTAGTAGCCTAAACCTATCGATGTTACATTGAACTGGGTGAATGGAATATGAATGACAGTCATCTAACATGCTGTAATAGAAATAAGGCCATGCTCATGAAAAACAAAATTGTCCTCCCTCATCATAAACGCCACTGACCGCCACTGATGTGCGTGCACATTTGTGTACTCAAATGTTGGTGCCTGAGTGAAAATAGCGATTAGCTGTAAATGCCCCCCTGATTTATTTGCACTGCGGCCCCCCGCCACTGTGAGCCACCGTCAAATGTATTGCCAAACGTCACTTTTACATGATGGATTTGTAACAAATATCCACCGCATATTGTTAAATTAATCTTCCATTTAAAATTAATGGAGTTAGACTCCCCAGGTTCAATGTAATTTGGTGTTCACGGGAAGAGAGGTACGTGGTGTGAATATGGAATGAGCCTGGGCCAAATGGCCTAATCTTCCATCACCTTGAACCTACGAGGAGAGGACGCCTCATCCACCAGCGGCTAATGAGATTGTGTTCAATTCCCAGGAGAGAGTGGGAGGGGGAGGGAGAGCAGGAGAGGAAGAGAGCGAAAGATAGAGGGAGAGAGGATGGATGTATACAGGCACACTGAGATGGAAAAGGGAGAGGAGACATAGATGTTGGAGAAGGATGGATAGAGGGGCTGAGGGAGGAAGGGAGAGAGGGAGTGCTTGTGCTCATAGAGGCCTGCAGTTTTCCAGCATGGCTCACTACCGATCTAATTTCAACAATAACTCCTGTGATAGCACATGGCTGATGTACAGTATGTATGAGAGAGCTGGGGCATGGTGAGATGAAATGAATTCTAGATCATTATTTCCCGATCCCAGGCCCTGACAGAAAGACAACGTGAGGACATATTTCACTGTTAAGGATGCACCACTCAGTGAGGAGTCTTTCCTTCCATAATTCATTGTGATCCAAGGGAGGATCACTTTGTTAAAACACTACATGTTTCCCAGTGGAAGCCATGCAGACCATGTTATTGCCACTGACTGCAGCAGTAGGGGATAGCACTAACACAGTGGTGAAACAAGTCAGACAGAGACATAATGTACAGTACATGTTCACTTTCTGCTGTTGCATTTATGTGGAGATGTGGCTGTCCAAAAACGTGACCTGTGAAACGTATGCTAACATTCTGAAGCCTTTATTGTATGGATTATTGCAGTCCTTGGGTTTACTTATTTGTTTAACATAACACACACACACACACACACACACACACACACAACCACTTACACGTACACACCTATCTAAATCCATTGTGTAACTTAGGCTCCAGTGTTGTTTACTGTATAAACGATGCCCTCCAGCAGTTCAAATCTGTAGCAGCAGCATGGTCAGCCAGCTCCTAAATGAACCCATGCCAGCGCTCACAGCTCACATGGTTTGTCTTGGATGCATTCAGTTGGATGTGGAAGCTGCTGTCCTGGCCAACTAGGTGGATTAGGAGTTATATACAGTAGACCTACTACAGTATAGAACAGATCTGTCTTTTTGGGGTTGTCCTAAAGTATGTAGTAGGTAGAATATATTCAAAAAAGGCTGGGTGAATGTGTAATTATGGTAAAAATATGAATGTCTAATACCTAGATAAGTAGACATATATATCTTTAGATTACATTCCTTTTGGATTCAGGGATATTGATATGAAGATCACTCATCTACACAAGCCAATCATTTTATATACATATTCATTTAATTCCTTATTGCACATTAGTATCACATTTACACACCTCTCATTCATGATTTAGTTATTTCATTTAGTCATTCACTCTTTTAATTCACCCATTAGCTCAATCACCCACGCATTATATTACAGCCCAAGTATTCTGTCCATCCAATTATTCATTCCACTAGCCTCTCATTCTTCCAGGCTATGTACATACTAATTTACTCACTCACAGTTGTTTATCCATTCATTTGTTCATTGATCCAGTCATCCCATGCTCTTCTTGCCCACACATAATCAATTAAAGGTTCTGTTTACCAGTGTTCTTTATATCCTAACCAGGGTGTTTAAGGCCCCTATGACATTCATTCTAATCCCTGAAAAACTGCACCTCAGGCCTGTCTGTGGAATGAATGCATGGCCTTTATTGGCTGGCAGTAACACTAGCTCTCTTTAATGCTAGCTGTCTTTGGTAATATTAGCCCCATGCTAACAGGGGCCCAGCCCAGCCTGCTTCCCCCTCAGCCCTCTGTAATAACACAGCAACTAATGAAACACAAGATGGCCACTGCTTGCTACTGAAGCTCACTGTCTCAAGTTATGTATCCACCTCCAGTGTTGTATCAGTGTAAGCCTCCGCCTCCAGCAGACTGTGCTTCATTTAGATTTATGTGTGTCCGATATGAGCAGTGTTAGAGTGCCTCGCTGCCTGACTTCCCCTCGGGGGTTGTATTGATGTCTGCTTGCGTCCAGCATTCACCCAGGGCCGGATTGATCAGCAAATAAGTTGTTGTCAACTGGCTTTAAAAAAGATTAAAGATTTTGGTCTTGTCTGTAAAAATGGATCTGTGGGGTTGACTCCCTCCTCCCTCTCTCCCCGTTGGAGATGTATTGCGTGAGCCGTGGGGTTATAAAGTTCCAGCACGCAACGTTTGTTTAATTACTTAAATCCATTCGATCAAAGCTTTTCAGACAATTATGTCAGCGCTTTCAAGGACCTAACATGCGATACATTTATTATTTTCTTCATGCAGCAAACATCCTGCAGTCAGAGGGTCAAAGGAGGGTCAGTGATGAGGGAGCTTGCTGTGCCTGCGAGGGCGTTTAGTATTGAGTTTATGTGTGAATCAGACCTGGGTGCAAATAGTACTTCAAATCATTTAATTGAACTTGCCTGGCTCAATGGAACCAATGGAATAGTACCAAAAG
Source organism: Coregonus lavaretus (assembly GCF_964263955.1). NCBI lineage: Eukaryota > Metazoa > Chordata > Actinopteri > Salmoniformes > Salmonidae > Coregonus > Coregonus lavaretus. The sequence continues at coordinate 32,294,788 of NC_139997.1, forward strand.
TGCAAACCCGCCCATCTAGCACTCTAGGCAGACTCAAGCAAATGAGTATTTGAAAGATTTTGAATACAATTTAAACTCAGTTCTGAACAGAGCGTTAACATACTGCATTACATTCTCAGGTGGTATTGGAAGATACGGCCCTAGGTCATTAGGTCACAGTAAGGACATAGGATGTACATTAACCCCACAACCTTCATATTCTGCCATCTCTCACAGCCCAGTGACAGTTTTAAACCCACTAAGATCAGCAGGAAAACACAGTGGTATAGAGGAAGTTGTCTTTTAGTGGAACAAAGACCTGGTTCCCAGAGCTTTAATTTGTCAAACCGGCATCCTCTCGGCTGCATTAAGTTGTTCTAGTGTCACTGAGCAGTTGATTGCGAGGGAGGAAATGACACAATGTCCTTCCTCACGTAGAGCCAGTGCCACTTGGTGACTGACACGCGGACTGGAAGCATGGGGACAGGATAATAATAGTGACAATGTCTCTCTCTGAGGTTACAGGATGTTGCTGTCTGTCGGCATGGAGGCTCCGCTGAATGGCTCTATGTGTGAGTGTGTTTGTGTTGTGTGTGTGTGTGTGTGTTATTTTATAGATTACATAGTGTGTATAATGTGTGTATGTGTGTGTCTGTCTGTGTGTGTGTGTGTGTGTGTGTGTGTGCGTGTGTGTGTGTGTGTGTGTGTGTGCGTGCATGTTTGTGTGTGTGTGTGTGTGTGTGTGTGTGTGTGTGTGTGTGTGTGTGTGTGTGTGTGTGTGTGTGTGCGTGCATGTGTGCTGCATGCATGCATCATAGTTCCCATTAGCCGGTAATAGCCGGCTTTTGGCCGATCTTTTTTTTTTTTAAAGCCAATAAGAAGAAAAAATCTAATTGCGAAATAATGCATTTTAGACTATTTATTGATGGAAATACCAGTCGATGGAAATACATTTGACTGGTCATGCTTATCGGTCTATAGGTTCATTTGCATAATTTAGTGGAATTTAATTGCCGTGTGTGCACTGTATATTCATTATGTATCTTAGTTATCACACGCGTACAGCAGACAGATACAGAGCCTTTGAGCGGAAAATCTGTCAGACAGCGCGAGAGCTGCTGCTACCATAGTTAAAACAGCAAATGCATAGGCAACGGAAGGCAGGCTTCATCAGCATGTCACACACCTCTTTGCTATGAGCTGAAGGCAGTATGCATTTTGAAAATGTATACTTCATTGTTTGAAACCTGAACATTTTGATACATATTATGAGGAATGTCTTACCTTGCTTCAAAGTAGCCTAGACAGAATCAGACCATATCCGTGGAGGCAATTATTTTATATGAACTTTCTTTCATTGTCCAGTAGCCAAAGGCACAATCCTATTCATATTAGCAACCTATGCTAGTTGTTGCATATTAGATCTCCCCTTTTTCTAAATTTCTAACGGATATTTTTATCTCTGTCACATGAAACCGCTCGCATGTGTGGTGTGCTTTTGACAATGGTGTTTTCCCACTAATTGCATTATGGAACGAACTACTGCCTTGTAATGTGAAGAAATAATAGTTTATCAACATTTTAAGCTAAAATAATTCATTTTCTCCCCAATCTTGTCCCATTGCTGCAACTCCCGTACAGACTCGGGAGAGGCATGCATCTATAACACACATTTTTTTGGTAAAATATTTTTAGCACCCTTTTTCTCCCCAATTTCAGTCTTGGCTCATTGCTGCAACTCCCCAACAGGCTCGGGAGAGGCGAAGTCATGCGTCCTCCGAAACATGACCCGCCTAACCGCGCTCCTTAACACCCGCCAGCTTAACCTGGAAGCCAGCCGCACCAATGTGTCGGAGGAAACACCATTCAACTGGCGACCGGGGTCAGCCTGCAGGCACCCGGCCCACCACAAGGAGTCGCTAGGGTGCGATGAGCCAAGTAAAGCTCCCCTGCCAAACCCTCCCCTAACCTGGACGGCGCTGGGCCAATTGTGTGCCGTCCTTTGGGACTCCAGGCCATGGACAGTTGTGGCACAGCCTGGGAATGAACCCGGGTCTGTAGTAACGCCTTAGACCGCTGCGCCACTCGAGAGGCCCCATAATAACACACATTTCTATGTGAATTTGGTCGGGTTGCCCAAAAAGTTACATATTGCAGCTTTTAAAAAATGGTTGTATGGATTTGGGATATATCGTCCCACAACTGTCCCAGAATCAGTTTGGAATAGGCTATTTCTTTCTCGACAAGCTGACCAATAGAATAGGTAAACATTTCTACTATGGGGGATAGTAGATTGACCTAGGCAAGTGATTTTGCTGTTCGTTATTCGTCTTGTTGGCTGAGGAAAAGTAAACAGTGGACAGTTATTCTAACATCTTCAAAGTGCAAATCAGAATTCGGTAAGAAGGAGCGCACATCGTTGCATCCTCGACTTGCATGTTCTGGTAATATGAATTACTATTACCTAAATGGGATTTATTTTATTCTGAGTACCGTAGGTGGACGCCCTAATCAGGTTATGCAAAAATGCTGATGGTCAAATGTCCGGCACCACATTTTCCTAACAGAATCCCTAGCGTGCATGTGTCTATGTGTGTGTATCTCAGCTCATCATGCGTTATGTGTGTGTTTGTTTGTGTGTTGGGTCAGATGCCAGGCAGCTGTGCATGTTTCTGTTGAGCTGAGGAGTGTAGTGTGTGGGCAGCAGCATGCAGTGAGAAGAAAAGCCAGTGCAGAGCAGAGCAGCTCTCCTCTGCATGTGTGTGTGTGCACTGCCAGGGCCCACGGGCCACAGCCAGCTTTGATGTTCTTCAAAGTGCCAAGATCAGACTGGGATGCAGGTAGGATGGCTCCCCATGGAAGACCAACTGCTCTATAGGTAGCTTCTAACACGCTGTCTGCTGCATCCTACTCACTTTATTTGTCAATTAGGGTTTTGTTTACTCAAAGTTTGACGGTTAGATAAGTAGAGGAGAGATGTCAGGGTCTGTGGTCTTCTCAGTCTTTAATATCATATGTTTATGAAGTTCAAAACCATTGGCAGCATGAAAGCACATGCAGGGAGAAATGGAATGCTCAATTATTGTCACAACCTATCAGGGAGAGGAGATTTTGCAGTGCAATAACTAACCCAACAAGGCCAATATTACTCACAGAACACAAACAGTAGCCTAGTTAATTTTAAAACATTATCAATTGCAGATTCTGTTTGGTTTAGTTACCTCTTCTACATATTTCTGCTGTTGCGTGGAAAACCTCATAATATACAGTAGGCAAATTAATTTGATTCCCATTACAATTTGTTTTATTTAGAGCATAGCGATCCATTACCAATTATGCAATGAACTAGTGCTGTGTGGGGGTTAACAACAGCCGTGGGGAGCTAAACGATGCTGAATGCGTGGGCCTTGTGAGGTCACACTGAGAAGGCCTGGAGTTTCATAGGAAGTTGAAAACTCTTGTGTTTGCTGCCAAAGGTTTGTCTTAAAGCACACACTGACTGCCTGTACTGCTCGTCACACTGTAAGCCTGTGTACTGAGAGGAAAGAGGAGCCCCGAGAGGGTGTGTGTTTGTGTGTGTGTATGTGTGTATGTGTGCTTCCTGTGAAGATCAATAGCGAGACAAGGCCGCGGCCTGCAGGCCCACATCGCCTCCACCTCACCCTGGCTATCAAAAGATATGGGGAGTAAATCCAAACAGAGGTGGAGCGCGGTGCACCAGGCGATGCTTCAGGCCTCCAGGCTCTGAGGCTCACAGCTCAGCCTACCAGCTGTGTAATACAGAGAGATTACAACACTCAGTAAACTCTGAGCGTACATCTTTCTCCTATCTCTCCTGACGAGATGGGATGGAGCACAGCACACGGCACCGTATCAACCCTGGGGTTGTGGCTGTGAGGAGAGACAAAGATCAGCCTTCTAAGGGCCCCTACTAACCCCTGGAGAATAGAGGAGTTACTACCCAGCGTTTATCACACGCCATGGGAAAGGCCTCACACAGTGTTGAACGCCACACACAGAGACTAAGTCCTCTCTGTCATCTTTTTATGCACTCTTTTGCTCGTTCTTAGTATGGATTTAGTGATTTTGTGTGGTAAGTGGAGGCTGATTCAAGGTTGCTAGGCCAAGTAAAATATTTATGTTTTAAATTAGCTTAAATAAAGACTAGGGCTGAAGTAATAACTGCCATGAAATTATTGAATCTGTTTAGCAGCATGTCCGACGTGTAAAATAGTGTCCAATTGGCTTTATGTCACGGTTTCGGCCGAGGCTGCTCCTCTTCCTTGTTCGGGCAGGCTTCGGTGGTCGTCGTCTCCGGAGTACTAGCTGCCACCGTTCTATGTTTCATGTTCTTTTGGTTTTGTCTGTTCATAACACCTGTCCCTTATTTGTGTCTTAATTGTTCCCTTATTTAGTTTGTGTGTTTGGGTCAGGTGTTATGCGTGATTGTTGTTTGTCAGACTGCCTCTGTATGGTCTATTTTCTCTCGTTGTTGGCTTGTCCCGAGAGTTCGCACTGCGTGCGCTTTTTCATGTGTATTTTCGCACTGTGTTGTGCGTAATTGTTTTGCGCCACCCGGTTGGGTAGGCGACTGTTTGTTCACGTGTTGAACAGTAACATAAAAGACGGTTGAAGTCATCCTGGTTCCTGCGCTTGATTCCTTTCCACTCATCTACACACACCACTCTGACACTTTACCTGAACAAACTGTGAGAACTTGAGCATTGCATCTACATTACTAAACTGCATGCTTGTTTTTTTCCATTAGGGGTTGTATTTTCTTTTCTTTCTTTTTTCATAACGTTTAGAAAATTGGATATGTCAGGTTTTGCTTTGAACTATCTTCCAAGAGTCTTTTGAAAATCCAATAGAATGCTCAAGCATGGCCTGTGAATTAAAGCTGAGAACTACTAACTAGCTCAGTCAGTTCATATGGTTGGCTCTGTTGGGTAGCATTGGGTGTGCAGGAACATTTTCCAGTATAGTTTCTTAAGTTTTAATATCTTCACACACACTGTAGTGTATTACAGAGCCCCATCAAAGGACTGTGTGATATATTCAGTGGATACCTGCAGGAGACATGAGCCTAGGAACTACGCCAGCATCCAGGGCTCCCCCTATTAGCCCGTCTGGCCAGGTCACAACACACACACACACACACACACACAGTGTGCCCCTTGCCTTGGCATAACCTCTCAAACACCCGCTCACCAAATGGGCATCCCTTGAGGACACCCTGGCCATGATGTGCCAAGGCTCGGTGGTATTGATCCCTCAACCCGCCCCTCAACCCCCTGCCCCCCATCCTCATCTATGGCCCAAAACAAATAATATAAATTAAAAAAGGAGTGCTTTAATGAAAGAGGTTGATTTATACTGTAAATTAGAAAAAGAAAAGTGCTTACTCCAAAAATTCATTAGAGTGAAGATGTTGGCTCATGTGGCTCATATTTCCCATCATTCATCCTGCCGTACTCTGGCAGAAATCATGCTTCACATTAGGAGCGCTGGGATTTGTTTATTAGTTTCAGCTGCAGCATAAAAAAATGTTGCTCCGATGTTCGACAGACTGACACTACGGTATATTTCCACTAGCTACAAGCGCTTGACAAGCAGAATGTCACCACCAACACCAGTGACAGGGAAAGCACAGCAGCATCTGTGTGGTGAGAGTAGAGGATACATTTGTCAACAGAGGGTTGACTGCATAATATTCTCTGAGGAAGCCATAGATTTCCCTCTGAATGCCTCAACGTTGCTGCGGACAGGGACAGGGAGAACGATTGCAACACCTACTCAGTGAACACATCACACATGACATTCCCAAGTTCCCATCACTGATTATTTTTTATCGCAATCTCTCATTTCCCTCTCTCTCCTTTCCAGTCTTCCAAGTCTTAAATCTTGTGATTTAATGGCATGTTCAATGAAAATTTCTAAGGAGTATTTCCAAAAAGCTAAGTAGAGACTCTGATATTGAAATGTGGACTTAGTAGTGGAAGCCCCTCTCTGTCAGAAATGGATTTTCTCTGGTGCCCAGATGGTGAAGTAATTAAAGACATGCTACGGAACTTTGGAGACTAGTAAGTCTTTTTTAAACCTCCTGCTTTGGGCTGGATATGTCAATGTGTAGTTCATACATGCATAATCTATGAGCAGAATAACTGTCTTACCTCAATTAGCCAAGAAATCCCTAGTTTGAAAGCCCCTCGCCATTTGAGTGACAGCTAGCAAGATGCACACACAGCAGAGTGAGAGAGAGAATGAGAGAGCAATGACTTGGTGTACATACAAGTATGTGGACACCTGCTCGTCGAACATCTCATTCCAAAATCATGGGCATTAATATGGAGTTGGTCCCCCCTTTGCTTCTATAACAGCCTCCACTCTTCTGGGAAGGCTTTCCACTAGATGTTGGAACATTGCTGCGGGAACTTGCCTCCATTCAGCCACGAGCATTAGTGAGGTCTGGAACTGATGTTGGGCGATTAGGCCTGGCTCGCAGTCAGTCGTTCCAATTCATCCCAAAGGTGTTCAATGGGGTTGAAGTCAGGGCTCTGTGCAGGCCAGTCAAGTTCTTCCACACCGATCTCGACAAACCATTTCTGTATGGTCTCGCTTTGTGCACGGGGGCATTGTCATGCTGAAACAGGAAAGGGCCTTCCTCAAACTGTTACCACAAAGTTGCCAGATGGGGAAGCGTGATTTGTCACTCCAGAGAACTCGTTTCCACTGCTCCAGAGTCCAATGGCGGCGCGCTTTACACCACTCCAGCCGACATTTGGCATTGCGCATAGTAATATTGGGCTTATGTGCGGCTGCTCAGCCATGGAAACCCATTTCATGAAGCTCCCGACGAACAGTTCTTGTGCTGACATTGCTTCCAAAGGCAGTTTGGAACTCGGTAGTGAGTGTTGCAACCGTGGACAGGTGATTTTTACGTGCTACACGCTTCAGCACTCGGCTGTCCCATTCTGTGAGCTTGTGTGGCCTACCACTTCGCGGCTGAGCCGTTGTTGCTCCTAGACATTGACTGTTGGAAAGGTGGCATCCTATGACGGTGCCACATTGAAAGTCACTGAGCTCTTCAGTACGGGCCATTCTACTGCCAATGTTTGTATATGGAGATTGCATGGCTGTGTGCTGGATTTTATACACCTGTCAGCAACGGGTATGGCTGAAATAGCCAAATCCACTAATTTGAAGGGGTGTCTATGTGACGTAGTATGCAATTTCCGGGGACCACTTTTGGCTCATGAGCGCTACTATCAGAACTCATGTCTAAAAAGTATACAAAAGTAACGGAGAATCTCTTTAAGCTGCTCTTCACATTGTGTCCAAGTCTTTTCTCTCTCTCTCTCTCTCTCTTTCTCTCTCTGTGTCTTTGTTCTCTCTCTCTCTCATTTGGTAATAATAAAGCAGAGTGAGAAATCAAACTTCCTGTTTGCTGCTCATAACCAAGATCATAGACACACAGTTTTTCTCTGATTTCTTATCCAAGCTTTTACCTTGCAAGACAGCATTTTGATATTTTAATAAAAGGTTCTGTGTTTATGTGATATTTTGTGGCATCTACCATTCCTTGTGTGACAGGGCTTCACAATACTCATGGTTACCAATACAGTTTAAACAAAATATTGTGGCCTTGGAACACATGTTGGACATTAACTCCCCAAAGAGGAAGTGGGTGTTGCGTTGCAAGGTGTGAACAACTGGCTCCTCAACTTACATCTGGATCAAAAGAAAGAGGAGAGCGGGCCTTGAAACATTTATGAGTTGTGACGGAACTGACATCCCAGGTCTGGAGTGTTTAGTCAGAGGGTACCCGTCCGGTCCTGAGAGGGTGATCGACAGGGCCAGAAACCAAAACAGGCCAGGAGCCTCTGTGGTTTCCTTTAATTTTTGCCTTTTGTCACTGACAGGAAAACACTGCTATCCCCTCGGTTAATAGCTGGTGGGTGATAAGTAGCTCCTGCTTACCAATGGTATGAGGCAGCCAAAATACCCCCCCCCCCCCCCCCCCTCCTCCCCACAGCCCCTCACACTACTTCCTCTCCAGGCGCTGACCTTTGGGATGCTGTCTTTCCCGTCCCCCCTAGCCTGGGGCCTCCTGGGAGCTGTAAATGGACTCAGCGTTAATTGCCTGTTGAAGGACAGAAGCAGTTCGTCGCGGCCTGATTGCAGACTCCCCCGAGAGTACAGCTGTCTGTTTCTGTGACTGTTGCTGTAATGCACACACAGGGTCCGTCCGGCAAATTCACTCAGCATGCACTCAACACGCATGCACGTGAGTAAACTAACACACACATACTGTAATCACACTAGGAAGCCACACACACACGTATGCTAATACACAGTCTATTTTTACCACATACACACGTACACACACATTTTGTATACTCCTCTGCTCATCTGCTCTCACAATGGGAATATTTAAATGTTTCATTATTCTAAAGAATCCATCCAACCACGCATCCAAAGGGGGCATGTATATCTGTCCAGACAGTTTTTTGCTGAGGGCTCTATCAGTCCTGGCCTAGCTGTGTGTCTGTCAGACAGACAGCAGAAAGCAGCAGACATATTGTTCATAATGTGCTCTTCATGCTGTGGTTTCCTGTGTTGGCCCTGCTCGAGGCTCTGTGGTGCTCTGGAGCCTTCAGCCACCAGTTAGGGTTCACATAAACACTACCTATCCCAGTAGCCTGGGTGTCATGCTGATTTAGACAGATATCCCATGGAGCGTAGCCAGGGAGTTGAGATTTATTGAGAGCTTCTATAGATTGTTTTTCTATGTTTTATTCAGGGGAATTGAGTTGGATGCGAGGCCAAACTCCTTAAGACCTCCGAGTCCTTCAGGGTCAGTGAATAGTCTTGTGTGTTGCCATTCCCATGCATAGCTAGCTACCCCTGGAGTGCTATCACCCGCACACACACATACAGTTGAAGAAACAACAAGCATATGGAGAGAAATCCCTAGCATATGGTGCATAGTAAATGTAGCATATCATTTTATTTGACTACCGTGTATAACATTACAGTATATACTGTATGTACTGTATAATAATTATGATTTTTTTTCAGCATTCGTGACACTTGACATTGAACTCTTACATACATTTAGCCTGTTAAAAGTGTATACAGGCTATAAGCTAAGGTATGGCTACCATGAGGAGTGGTGAGCAGGTGAAAGTGAACCCTCCCCACTATCCCCTCCCCTCTACCTGAGAGAGAGAAGGCCCTGTGTGCACTATCCCCTCTCCTGGTTTGAAGTTGAAAGTTGGTCCAATTGCTCTGGGGGCAAATGCAGCAGGGCATCTTCTGCCAGATAGATCCGTGTTTACTTGCCTAAGCAGTGTTGGTTGTCATGGTTAGGCAGATTTAGACGATGAGCAGGGTCTAACCCAGACAGACCAGACAGGGGAGATATGTTATGTTTGGGACTTAGTTTTACGTTTTGGTGGAATACATTTGTACAGTATACTGCATTGCATTTATTTCACAACAGAAACATGCTGAAATATCAACCTTGACAATGATGAACATCCATTCACGGCCATTAAACTAATGATAACACACATTTGGTTTGATACAGTAAATCTATCTGAGCATTATGACTTGACCTTCTTGTAGAGACCAAATGAGAGCCATGTTTGTGTCTGTTTATTTGATTTGACTCTATTGATGTGGTATTTATCCCTCATTAATTCCACATATCCATCCCGGTTTCCCCATGTCTTTCCACATTGCTTCTTGCCTGATGACTCAAACGGAATTCTTCCGCTGCTCTATCGTTCGCTACATACTTCAGTCTGAGACTGCCATCATTGAAGTTGTTTCTGGTGATGTCAAAATGAGGGGTGTTGTACAAAACAAAGTCATCAGCGATTGGATCACCTCTAACCAACCAGAGTATTAAAGCCAATGATACATTTTCAAACGCCACTTTAAACGTGTGTGTTCTGGCTCTGGCCCACCTATCAGTTTCTGGGACCAATCAGACAGTCTAGAATGGATTTCTATTCTAGAAATCGTCGGGGAGGTACTCAGATCCAGACTCAATGTGGAGAAGAAACTAACGTCCGTGGGTGTGGCGTAGCGTTTTGCCTGAGCAAGGACTTTGGGTAGCCAGGCAACATGGCTTTCTCCACCCATAGTCTCTCATCATCTCATAGCGTTTCAGGCTCATCCATTTGTGGAGAAACATTGTGACCAATCACTACCGGTAATGACGACTTGCTGAGCTGGAGCCAATCAGAGCGGTGATGTATTGTTTTGAAATGTGTTTTGGTTAAGTGGACATGATAAATCATTTCCTTTACACACAAGACTAATGCTGTGGAATTGAGCCTGCGATTCAATTACCTGCAGTCTGATAGGAGAGCTAGGATGTAGGAGGTGTGTGTGTGTGTGTGTGTGTGTGTGTGTGTGTGTGTGTGTGTGTGAATAGAGTACTGTATGTGGGAGAGTAGAGTGAGCTGTGACTGCATCTACAGTGCTACTTACTACACACAGCACTGTAATCATGTTAAAGGGGCATGAAGGATCTCTTGTTAGCACAAAAAGTATCCTTGAGTTAAAAGATTAATACTTTCTCAGATAGGCCTCCTGAGTAAAGTCTTAAATGAACTGCAGTGCACACACTGTACAGTACCATAATATATTGAACGAGAGAGCAGATGTTTATTAGGTAACTGCAAGTGCCCTTTCTTATTACTGTCCTCTAACACTGTAACAGTAGGCGATTGTTGCCTTAGACATTGTTGCCTCAACTAATATCCGCAATGAGTTTCTCTGCAGTGCAGATTTGCAGTCTTGCGTCTTTTCCTGCAAAGCAAAGCATTTGGCTATAGGTCTCCACGGAGATGAGGTCAAATATCAGTTTCTTGTGAATTTGAAGAACCTTGGTTTGAGGCCTAAATCAACCATATCAAAAAAACATATTTCCTAACCTACAATGTACCCTTAACAATGCCTGCTTTCTCAGTTCTTGAATATAATATAATAATATGCCATTTAGGAGACGCTTTCACCCAAAGTGTTTTACAGTAGTGCTTGCATACATTTTAGTATATGTGACCCCAGCGGGAATTGAAGCTACGGCGCTGACACCACACATGACCGCTGACTCAGTCTGCTTTGACTCAGAACCCTGCAGTCTTTATATGAGTGTTCAGTTAAAACCGCTCTTTATGTTTAATGACTCTTGATGATGTTTAAATTGCTATTTTGTGGTGTTTATCCTCCCTTCCACAAGCAAGAGATGGTGCTAAAACATGGAGGTCCTGCTTGTGACACTGACTGGAAAATCTGCTCCGTTTCTACAGAGAAAACAAACAACTACACCATCCAGGAAACCCAAAGAGCTAATTGTAGGGCTTGGGATAGCTTGGTGAATTGGTGTATCCACTTGTATGATGGGATTAGTGTATCCTCTTGTATGCATGTGGATGATCCATTCCTGTCTTTGCTGTTGAGATGACTCTTAGGCCTATATCATTATCTATACTAAGAAATAGCCCAGAGATGGAGAAAAGAAGAACGAATGAGAGCTCTAAATGTAATTTGCTTCTTATTGAGTGCATCCTCCCTACCTCCATTTTCCCCTCTCCTGCTCAACGAGGCAAATTGCCATAATGTCTGTCGATCAGGGGGTGGAGAGTTGGAGCGGTGAAGAGTTTTGTCTTCAACCGACATTACCACGCTTGTTTAGTTTTTTCTAAACTATGGCAGCATCCTGTAATGACTTTAAGAAAGATAATGGCAGGTGGCAGGAGGTGTGAGATGGTTTCTCTGGACTCCACACCCATAGGGAGGATAATGCAGCCATTCAGACCCCTCTCTGACTACTGAATGGCTTTTGTGCTGCCTTGTGATCTGTCCATCATTTTCACAGGGCCTGTACAAATAAAAAGTGGGAGATGGAAAAGAGAGGAGGAGTAAATGGGGACTAAACAGTGGCCTGGCCGGGGCTCATGCATAATTTGAATTCAGCGGAAGGCGTGAGAAACTGGAGGAGTGAAGGAGAGTAGAGGAGTAGTGGAGTCTGGATTGTGACTCTAGCCAGTCGCCCAGGCCAGTGTGGCCGTTTCCACACAAACATCAAATCGTTGAATTATTCAACAGGACTGATTGACTAAACTCACTTCACTTGCTGGGCCAGGCTTGGGTGACTGGCTGAAAACAGGGTTCCTCTGACTGCACACTTAGTGGCAGATTGTGTTCTTTATAAACTGTAGTGTAGGCATCTTCCATGTAGCCCTATACAATCTGTATTATCCTTGACCCAAACAATCTTGGTGAGGTGTAGCTAGGAGGTGTAGCTAGGTAAAGACATTTGGTTTGGTCCATTACCCATCTTACTCCGTTGGGTCATTTCATTGTTTTGTAGGGATTTACAAAGGTTGATGGCAATGCTATTAATTGAGATTTGTCCATTGATAACACTCTCCTGCTTCTAAAGGGAGGCAATAATAACACAGTCAATTAATGTCATACTGGGGTTCCCTGTGCATCCAACCATTCTGACACACACACACACACTGGAGTGTAAATCGGCACAACACAGAGTATTCGCTGCCTTTATATAAATTATTACTGAGTGAGGATGTAACTGTCCCTGATGCACATGCAAAACAAGAGATGCACAAAGAAGGGCCAGCCAACCGGAAAAAGCTATTATGTCTTTATTGAAATGAAGTTGGAATAAAGGAGACACAATATCCATTTCAACAATGTAAAGAGAGAGATTCCCCAGCCTATTGGTTTTACATGGCTGGTCCCAGCAATGCTGGTAGAGAGAGGGAGTTTTGTATTAAAAAAGCATGAATCGCTGCTATCTCTTCTTTAAGCGTGCTCTGTGTGTGTAAGTGTGGAGGTGCCAGCTTGTTTTAAGTCGGGCCTGAAAACGTTAAATCACCGACTGAGGCAGGCCCCCGTTGCACTTCGGATGTCGCCAGCTATCTCAGGACCTGAATTTTTCATGGAGTAATTAAAATGTGCAGGTCCCATGACACCTATTTCTGCTAATAAGGGGAAAAGAGCCCGTCGCACTCGTTAACTCTGCTCTTTTGCCGAGCTGAGATTTAAAGGATGAAGGGTGACATTCTCTCCCATTTTGTAAATGAATGCAATTGATCTGCCTAACAAGAACAAAGTTAGGCTTCCAAATACCACATGATAAAGAGATTAAGCCTTTAAATGGCTTTCCAAAGGCAATCTTTATTGCTAGGCCCAGAGCAAGGGCATTGAACTTTCAATTAGAATTTCAAATAGGCTATTGACTGGAATGTATAAAATGTAGCTACACAGCTATATAGATTGTGAAAAGGTCTTCTTTCCGGGGCCAAGGTGTGTAACCTAGAAATCCCTCAGACCAGAGGTTGTACAGAAAAAACACGGTTGGCTGCCATAATGTTTTAGATTGAAGGATATATATTTATTGAGGCAAGCATGTGTTTTCTCTCAAGCCTGTACATATTCAGGTGGTTGTAATTGTGATTGTTAGAAGATGTGATGGCGTTTACTTTAACCGGCTTTATGGCGAGCCACGTTTGTAATCTATGGTCATTTTACCGAAGCCTTTTGATCTCTGTATCCTTTTTTGTGGTCAAGAGTTTTACTCTGTGTCAACTTTGGTTCTTTCTTTCTCCTTTCGCTTTTTTTTCTTTCTTTCTTTCTGGCTTAGTTGCTTTGATGTTGTTCCAAGGCCTAGTACTTTTGTTAGTTTTAATTTCCAAGGTTCTTTATTTCCAAGTTAAAGGACTGTTTCATATTTTCAGTGAGTGATCTCAGCGTCTAATTCCAATTTAATTGCCTCTAATGCCGTATTAACTGTTGTCAAAATATTTTGATTTATGTCATCCTAATTCAATCTGCTATTCTTATAGAGCGCCATGCTTGAATACAGTTGGGCCTGTTTATGATTTACTGTACTTTCTCTCTCTCTCTCTCTTCTCTATTTCTTTCTCAGCCTTGATTCTCTCTGTTTCCTTCATTCTCTCTACCCCTCTTACACTCTCTCACTCTCTCCTTCTAGCTACAGGTGATTGTAAGCCTTCAGAGAGAGGCATCAGAATACAATTTGTCAGGACTCTAACAGCCCTTTTCATTCAGACTGTGGGGTTAACATTCTGTTTATGTTAAACTGCATTCAAACTCTAATTAAAACAACATTACATCCCCCATCTGCCAATCTCCAGTAATCTTCTTTAATTGCGGTAATTAAACTATATTTACATGTGCAGAATACTTGTAATTTAGCAAATTGCACTCTCCTCTCTGCACATTTAATCAGCGCAGGGAGCTGCAGTGAGCGAGAGGAGTGGAGTGATTTCAGAGTTTAGATTTCAGTGGTGGCCTGTGTGTTTCTGACAGGGTAAGTGGACCAGTGCCCGGGGGCTCGGTGAGGTTAGGAAAACAAGCCGGTGGAGAAGGATTGTCATTGGGCTCTGATTGCATCTCATGTGCCTAATTACAAGCCTGGGCTCCCTTGTGAAACCAGCCAGAAAGTAGAGAATAGACACGTGTGTGTGTGTGTGTGTGTGTGTGTGTGTGTGTGTGTGTGTGTGTGTGTGTGTGTGTGTGTGTGTGTGTGTGTGTTGCAGGCGTTTGTGTAGCAAGGTTGTGATCGTTAAGTGAGACACACATTTTTGTGTTTCATGCTTTGTTGGAGTTTGTTTTTGATCTAGAAGATACTTTGCTGTTTTTAATGTTAAGGCAGTATAATCACTCAATAGAAAGCAAAATCAGCTCTATTTTACGTCACCTTTGCCATTTAACATTTAACAAGTGCAAGAAGTTAAAAAGAGGGTATTAATCCAGATCTGACACTCTCAGCTGATTAAACAACTACTGTTGTAATGAAAACGTCATCCAGCCTATTTGACAGTGAAATAACATTGTGTTTGGTCTCAAGCAGCAGTTGCATGATATTAGCATTACTAAATAGCTTCATGATGCCCTACTACTACATGATGGTGAAACAGTAGTATCTAAAGATGTCTGAAGCCTCTTAAGTAAATTTCTCATTTATTTCCATGGTGGGACAGTAAGCGTATCAAAGATGTCTACTCTGCACTTTTCCCAGTTTTAGTCAGTTGCTCATTTACACATGCTCTGAGGCCATGCCACACTCTGTCATTTGATGCAGTTGACTTGACTTCCATCCCTGTTGTTAGTGGACATGACTCAGACATGCAGCCTGGCCTCCAGCGCCATCATCTTAGTTAGAGGAGGAGGAGGCATGAGTACCTGTGGGAAGTGACTGGGTTTATCCTTTGTGTTGTTGTTCTGGAGCAGCTAGCTACCATTAGGCATGTCCCCCTAGGCTAATGACAGCCCTTTATGCCTGTGAAAGCCCCCATCAGGCCAGATGGAACCTCTGTGGATGGAACAGCACAGCAGTGTGAGGTCAGAGGGTTCCTGCCCCCCCTGGTGAGGTGGAGGGGGAGGGAGACCTGCAGGGTGACATGGCTGCTGAGGTAATTGGTGTGGTCACTGAAAGATACCCCCCTCCTGGAGTGGCTTATTATCTCCCACATGCCTGTACCATTACATGTCATCGGGAGATACCATCTGTCACGCAAAGGGGAATAGAAATGGCTAGCAATTTATTTTGCCTTTTCAATTTAGTTACTTGTGAAGACTAGTAAATGTGTTCCTTTTTTACCCTCCTAAGGATTCTATTGTTTCATCCTATTGCCAGTGGATTCGGCCTGACCCAGAGAGTATGGGTTCCTCTGATTGGTTGGTATACAGTATATAAAAGTTTGCAGTATGGGCTCCTCTGATTGGTTGGTATACAGTATATAAAAGTTTGCAGTATGGGCTCCTCTGATTGGTTGGAATATAAAAGGCTGCCCCCAGCTCTGGAATAGAGAGTATGATGTGATTGGTGTGAATATAAAAGGCTGCTGTGTAGCTCTAAACTAGAAAGAGAGAGTGGTTCTAAGTGAGCGAGAGCAGTAGCAGTAGCTCGGGGGCAGCATCACAGTGCAAATGATGTCCTAAGATGGACAAAGCTCCAAATCCTTATTAGCCGAAGAGTAGTTCCTTCTAATTAGTTTCCATTCAGTGTAATTAGCATGGATGGGGCTAATCATGGGATGGAAAACCAATCTAACGCTTGGGATACAACGTCCTTGGCCTCTCTTTCATGCTCAGTTTTTTTTTTTTCAGGTGCAGTTAGTTTTCTCTTTCATAAGCTTTTGAATTAAAAAGTTACATGAATTTCAAAACATGTTATTAGATTTGTTTTTTAAGGTAATGTTTTGTGTGTCGAACAATGCTAGCTGCCTATGAAGGCAGATGTATCTTGAGATGTGTTTGAAATTAAAAATTACAATACTTTTTATTTTCTAGGCAGAGAAAGATGACGTTGTGAGGAAGGCTAAGTCTGTTTGGTCCTAAAACATATGAGGTCGGCCCAAGATGAAAGGCCTGGCCACCTCTCCTCATTAGGATGTTTTTACCATTGTTATCCTGGCTCTATTCACTACTGCTGTGGCCCTGTAATTCATTCTGAAGGAGAAGTATGCTAGTGCATCAGGAATTGATAGAAGCCCCCTTTTATGTCAATGGATATATCATATTTTGGCAACAGCGCTTTCTCGTTCGTTCTACAAACCTTCAGAAGGCAGGGGAAATAAATAATGGAAGGAAAAGCAGGATATTTCCATCTGACAGTTGTGTGATGTTGTGTGAAGCTGTATTTTTATTCCTTTGACTTTGTCTTGCTTCCTTAAAGGAAGCTTGTTTTCACCGACTGATCAAAACCCAAGTTAATGGCTCTGCTTGTGCTTCACAAAGGAGAGGACCAAAAGAGAACAAAGGAAAAATGATTGGTGGAGAATTGCACTGATGCACTGTGGATGTAAGTGCGCAGAAAGATGATTGATACTCTCGTCTTGTCTTATCAGGCCCTAGAGAGAGATGGGCTCTACTAGTGTTGCATTCGCTGCCAATCAACCCTTTGTCTCGTTGTCTCGCAATGGTTACTCTAGCCAAGCTCTAACCAACCAACCAGTCACCTGCTACATCTGTCTCAGATGCTAAAGATAATCTGCTTATTTTTTTCTACTCTCGCTTTTGATTTAAGTAAACAAAAAAAGAGAGCTAAGACAAGCACGGTCTACTCCCAACTGTCATATGGGGGGATGTTCACAGGATATGAGCTTTTTATTTGATTTTCTCCCTTGTGGTTTTTAGTCCCAGCTATCTGTCTTTATTGATAGGAAATCCCTCCACTGATCCCTCTAAATCTTAAATGTGTATCCACTCTCCAACAAATGTCCTCTTGCCTAATCTCTTGGCCGAAGACGAAAGGATGTGCACGCCGCACCACCGCCCCAACCTCAGACCCAGATCACGGCTGTGAGTCTGCTGCTTTCCCCAAAGTGCCGAGGGCAGCGTCTCTCTGGCTCGCCCCTCTGAGCGGTGGATAGCTCCCTGATCTAAAGCAGAACCATGTTTATCCCCTAGCTCAATGTTATTGTGGCAGTGATTATGTGAGCATGAGAAGAGATGGATGGTCTGGATCAGGCTAAATTAGATACATACACAGCTCAAGAAAACACCAGATAGTATCATATGTCTGGTATTTATTTCAACATTTCACCCTGTCATTTTTTCATCTTTTTTTCTCATCTTTTATTATTAGTGATTCACATTGAAGCTGTGAAACCTATTGTGATTTGTACATGGTCAAATAACTCAAGCATAGATTGCTAACTTTTCCAGGCTCTGTCGCAGCCGGCCGCGACCGGGAGACTCATGGGCGGCGCACAATTGGCCCAGCGTCGTCCAGGGTAGGGGAGGGAATGGCCGGCAGGGATGTAGCTCAGTTGATAGAGCATGGCGTTTGCAACGCCAGGGTTGTGGGTTTGATTCCCACGGGGGGCCAGTAAAAAAAGATATGTATTCACTAACTGTAAGTCGCTCTGGATAAGAGCGTCTGCTAAATGACTAAAATGTAAATGTAAAAATAATGGCACCGATTGGCCTATAGGTAGCACTGTTATAAGCAGTCTCACTTAAACCCTTATATCCGTCGCCACGTTCGACCTAGAGACTTGAAACTTTGTATCTAGGTGTTTTTCCTCATACTGAACAAATTTGCCTGAAGGACCCATAAGGTCCGCCAGTATAGATTTTCCTCCGTCTTGGAAAGTTTGGAAAACCTTTGAAAAAGCTCTCATGAACTCAACCTCAGACCCAGATCACGGCCGTCAGTCTGCTGCTTTCCCCAAAGTGCCGAGGGCAGTGTCTCTCTGGCTCGCCCCTCTGAGCGGTGGATAGCTCCCTGATTTAAAGCAGAACCATGTTTATCCCCTAGCTCAATGTTATTGTGGCAGTGATTATGTGAGAATGAGAAGAGCCGGATGGGCTGGATCAGGCTAAATTAGATACATACACAGTTCAAGAAAACACCAGATAGTATCATATGTCTGGTATTTATTTTTTATTTTTTCTTGTCTTTTATTATTAGGGGTTCACGGTGATGCTGTGAAACCTATTGTTATTCTCTATTTTACATGACCATGAGGAACTTGGTCAAAAGGAATGTCACTATAGGTGGCGCTGTTATAAGCAGTCTCACTTAAACCCTCATATCCATCTCCCCGTTTTACCTAGAGACTTGAAACGTTGTATGTAGGTGTCTTTCCTCATGCAGAACAAATCTGCCTCAAGGACCTATTAGGTCCATCAGGTAAGATTTTCCTCCATCTTGGACATTTTGGAAAACCTTTTTCTCATGAACCATAAGTCCAAATAACACAACATTTGCTGTGTAAGCCCATGGTTGATCTCTAAATCAGATTTTACGTGTCCATTTAAATCCTTTGTAAATCCACTCCACAATGGCCTATCAACTTTAATCTTTTTAGGGTCTTCAAAGACATTACCATGATGAACCATATCAAAGATGCACTATGCAGAAATCGCTCCGCCATTTCCTAGTTGCTCAAATTCAAATAGTTCGCATCATTTCAGTTTATGTTACAAATCAAGCAACTATAGTGTAGAGAATCATTGTACCATCTAAACCGCTATGAAATATATTTTCCATTACCAAAAATATTGTATTTTCAGCTGTTTGAAGCTGGTGTACAAAACCGAAAGTAAAAGACGCAAAACAAAACTTAAGACCGGGAAGCGTAGAAATAGGGCACATGCAGTGCCTTCGGAAAGTATTCAGACCCCTTGACTTTTTCCAAATGTTGTTACGTTACAGCCTTATTCTAAAATGGATTTAAAAATAAATAATCTTCAGCAATCTACACACAATACCCCATAATGACAAAGCGAAAACAGGTTTTTAGCAATTCTAGCAAATTTATTAAAAATAAAAAAGTTGACAGTGCTTGTCACAGCAAAAACCAAGCCATGAGGTCGAAAGAATTGCCCGTAGAGCTCCGAGACAGGATTGTGTCGAGGCACAGATCTGGGGAAGGGTACCAAAACATTGCCCTCCATCATTCTTAAATGGAAGAAGTTTGGAACTACCAAGCTGGCTGCCCAGCCAAACTGAGCGATCGGGGGAGAAGGGCCTTGGTCAGGGAGGTGACCAAGAACCCGATGGTCACTCTTACAGAGCTCTAGAGTTCCTCTGTGGAGATGGGAGAACCTTCCAGAAGGACAACCATCTCTGCAGCACTCCACCAATCAGGCCTTTATGGTAGAGTGGCCAGATGGAAGCCACTCCTCAGTAAAAGGCACATGACAGCCGGCTTGGAGTTTGCCAAAAGGCACCTAAAGACTCTTAGACCATGAGAAACAAGATTATCTGGTCTGATGAAACCAAGATTGAACTATTTGGCGTCAAGTCTGGAGGAAACCTGGCACCATCCCTACGGTGAAGCATGGTGGTGGCAGCATCGTGCTGTGGGGATGTTTTTTAGCGGCAGGGAGACTAGTCAGGATCGAGGGAAAGATTAATGGAGCAAAGTACAGAGAGATCCTTGATGAAAACCTGCTCCAGAGTGCTCAGGACCTCAGACTGGGGTGAAGGTTCACCTTCAAACAGGACAACGACCCTAAGCACACAGCCAAGACAACGCAGGAGCGGCTTCGGGACAAGTCTCTGAATGTCCTTGAGTGGCCCAGCCAGAGCCCAGACTTGAACCCG
Organism: Coregonus lavaretus; assembly: GCF_964263955.1. Lineage (NCBI taxonomy): Eukaryota > Metazoa > Chordata > Actinopteri > Salmoniformes > Salmonidae > Coregonus > Coregonus lavaretus. The sequence continues at coordinate 32,314,892 of NC_139997.1, forward strand.
ATAGAACATCTCTGGAGAGACCTGAAAATAGCTGTGCAGCAACGCTCCCCCTCCAACCTGACAGAGCTTGAGAGGATCTGCAGAGAAGAATGAGATAAACTCCCCAAATACAGATGTGCCAAGCTTGTAGCGTCATGCCCAAGAAGACTTGAGGCTGTAGTCGCTGCCAAAGGTGCTTCAACAAAGTACTGAGTAAAGGGTCTGAATACTTATGTAGATGTGATATTTCAGGGTATTTGTTATTATAAATTAGCAAAAATGTCTAAAAACCTGTTTTTGCTTTGTCATTATGGGCTGTTGTGTGTAGATTGATGAGAAAAAAATATAAATTAATCAATTTTAGAATAGGGCTGTTATGTAACAAAATGTGGAAAAAGTCAAGGGGTCTGAATACTTTCCGAAGGCACTATAGAACAAATCTACTGCTTCTTAGACTTGCTTTCAATGAGAATGACAGATCTATAACTATATCTATATATGTTTCTATGTGAATTTGGTCAGGTTGCCCAAAAAGTGACATATTGCAGCTTTAAGTTTGGCAGTTATATCTTTAAAAAATAAGGAAACTATTAACAATTCACTTTTTTGACCATGTAACTCTAATATTTAAAATAATCATAAATAAATATATTATTCTCATGGATTAAAAGTCAGATTCACTCCAAATGTGCTATTTGGATTTATCACAATAGTCCCTAAAGAGTTTGTAGGCCCATGGTACGTCTTAAAGGGAAATTTCACCACTGCTCTTTCACTGTATATGTCCATTAATATGTTATGTGTCATAAAAATCGAGAATTTCCTCACTACAGGCGTTTATGCATCTCACCGGTAGAAACGGGCCAATCTACATTTCCTGGTTGTAAGCAAACCACAATATCCAGAATGTATAGGAATTTCAGGATGTAGTACCGCCCTTGTCGAGGTGGATCCATTTGAGAATGGGTGTCAACAGGTAGCTAACATTACTCACTGGACCAGCCACTCATTCATAGAACATCAGCTTGTGAATAACTATTTACTTTTGTGTCGACAACAACTGTAAAGTTTAGTCATGGTGTGGTGTGGTGCTCAGGACCTGGATGTGCGAACTACAAGCAAGCACAGGCTGCTGGGGTAACATTTCATTGGTTACCTGCCGTAGCCGACAGTGGCTGGTAATAAATATGATGTGAATACTCCTATGGAGAAATATCCAAATGTCTGTGTTTGTAGCAAGCACTTTCAGCGGACCTGAAATCTTAACTTATGTGGTTGCCAGGTCGTTGAACGTTGAAAAGTGAAGCTATTCCATATATTTTCCCCTTCACTTCAAAGAGGAACGCATCCGATCAGCCAACAGCAGAAAATAAGTTGAGCAGAGGTAACGTAGCTAACTAGCTAGTGAACTACATTTGTATATCTAAACCAAAATCTAGCTAGCTAGCTTTCATAATATGCTGGCTAGACATTCCAAAGCAAATCAATGTAATTTGCGAACTGCTATCTGGCGATGTGATTTGTAACTTTGCAACCTAACGTTAGCTGCATTAGGTTACGTTAGCTACAGCCTACCGGACCGTATCTAACCATTAGCCAACCAGCTAACCAACTACGCAGAAGCTAACGTGACTGGCCTACAGTGCATTCGGAAAGTATTCAGACCCCTTGACTTTTTCCACATTTTGTTACGTTACAGCCTTATTCTAAAATGGATAAAATATTATTTTTTTTCATCAACCTACACACAATACCCCATAATGACAAAGTGAAAACAGGTTTTTAGACATTTTTGCAAATGTATACCTTATTTACATAAGTATTCAGACACTTTGCTATGAGACTCGAAATTGAGCTCAGGTGCATCCTGTTTCCATTGTGATAAAATTAATTGATTGGACATGATTTGGAAAGGCACACACCTGTCTATATAAGGTCCCACAGTTGACAGTGCATGTCAGGGCAAAAACCAAGCCATGAGGTTGAAGGAATTGTCAGTAGAGCAACGAGACAGGATTGTGTCGAGGCACAGATCTGGGGAAGGGTACCAAAAAATGTCTGCAGCATTGAAGGTCCCCAAGAACATAGTGGCCTCCATCATTCTTAAATGAAAGAAGTTTGCAACCACCAAGACTCTTCCTAAAGCTGGCCGCCCAGCCAAACTGAGCAAACGGGGGAGAAGGGCCTTGGTCAGGGAGATAATCAAGAACCCGATGGTCACTCTGACAGAGCTCTAGAGTTCCTCTGTGGAGATGGGAGAACCTTCCAGAAGGACAACCATCTATGCAGCACTCCACCAATCAGGCCTTTATGGTAGAGTGGCCAGACGGAAGCCACTCCATAGTAAAAGGCACATGACAGCCGGCTTGGAGTTTGTCAACACCCTGACCTGTACGATGATGACCGTGGCAAGAAGAAGTGGCTGTCCATGGACTCAGTTGTGACCTCTCGGCAGTTGTGTTGGACAAATGTTTGACAACGGATCTCTCACAAATGGCCAGATTCAAACATTCAGGTTAGTAGTCATCAATAACAGCATAATATTTTTATATTTTCAATCAGAAAAGCCAAAATACTTTGTTTACTCTGTTTTTTCTTTATCAACACACAGGCCATCTGGAGGCATTCCACAGTGCTCTCCTGAAGTACACCCCCAAAGCGGCAGCATTTTGGGCTCCTAGGCATGAAGGTGCGGACACATCTTGCTATCCTGGAGCATAATGAGAATGTGGGACGCAAACAAGCGAGGACAGCCAGGGGTATTTATGGAAGCACAATCCCATCTTGAGAAAACAAAATCACAAATACACAAAACAAGTGTCCCTCAAACCTTTTACACCCTTGCATTCAGTTCTTTGGTATGGGGGAGAGGGGCTGTTAGTATACTCATCTAGCCTATTCACTCTATTGTTGGCAGTGCTTGTCTACTCAACAGCACAACTGTAGGTGCTCATACACAACAATACACAGCTAGATGGTCTACAAGTCAAGCCCCCCTCAACCTTTCCACATTTTGCTAACAGCCCATCTCAATGCCCCATTATTGACTCTGAATGTAACAAAACACATACCAGTCTACTGTAACCCTTTTTTTCAGATGAACATGGTTTCTTATATGTTTCAAGTTTTAATGTCATATGCACAAGTACAGTGAAATGCCTTTCTTGCAAACTCAAAACCCAACAATGCAATAATCAATAACAATGTATTACTAGAAAAAAGCACATGAGAAATAAGAATATGAAATATGAAATACACAATAAAGTAAGTAAGCATACTATATACAGGAACTATATGGTTACACATCCTCATGATCAGTGTTCATGTCTTTCCAGGACACTAGCAGTACAAACAAGTCTTCTGCAAGAGGTCGAAGCAGTGGGGTGGTGAAGAAAGTGCCCAGAACCTATCACTATAGGAAGAGGCAAGACGGTGGTCTACAAGCAGCCAGAGTCACAGCTCCCAAAACCCAACATCCCTGCCGACAACGCCACAACGCCAAAGCCTGCTAAACCAGCTGTCATTGCCCAATACAAGACAAGGTTCACCAGCTGAAGAACATTCAGGACCCTGCCTGGAACATTCAGCCAACATAACATACATATTCAGTAAGACTGATGTTGTAGTATAATATAGAATGCCCAGTATGTTCACAACTGCATTGTGGTATAGATATTTCTAGGTCTTGTACAGATGTATATAATGGAGTTTGATCAAATGTTTTATATAATATTTTTTTACAAGTGTACTGACAAGTGACAAAATGTTACCAGTTGCATCAGAAACCAATACTGCCCTACCAAGCAAAAGAGCAGTAATGGCACATTTGGGCAAAAATGACTTACTGACATTTTCGATACATTAAATACATGCTTTATCATGTGGACAAATGTCCTGCTTCCACTGTGTTGTGTTATGGAGAAAAGGGAGGGGGGTGGGAGGGGGGGGGGTCATGTTTGCAGTAACTGCAAAAAGTGACAGTGAAACCAAGAAAAAAAGCAGTAACTGCCATCACTCACGTTAGTCACTGCCTTTTACCTTGGTTTCACCGAGTTTTGGGCTGCAGTTTCTACGCTTTATCTTGGTATTATTGATTGTTATTTGCTGATACAAGTATCAAACTATATGACACTGACAGCCACATACAAATAAACCTATGAACACAAGTTTGTGTAAAAAAAAATAGTGCTTGGGCACACCAAGCAAGAAGGTAGGGTCAATATGAATAAAAAATTACCTGATAGTAAGAACAGATATCCTCATCTCCAGTGATCTACCATTTGGCTGGACAAAAAAAAAACTTTAAAGCCATTTTTCTCAGTTCCACTCTGAGCAGTTACTGCTTTTTTGCTTGGTAGGGGAGAATAAAGTGTTGACTTCAACTTCTGGATCAATTTATTGTGATATTCATCAAATATATTTGGACATAACTAGCTACAATCTTACTGCTAAAACAAATTATGCAGGGAGTTGGTGTATTATTTCAACTTTCATTAAACATGTTTCAATAAAACACTAGATTAGTCTGTCAATGTAGCAAATAAGTAGAAATGGCTTGTATTCAAGACAAAGTTTATTTGCTCTGGAGACAGAGGGGAGTTTACACAGCAGTATGCAGGAGCAGTTATTGCAATGTATGACATATACAGTGGAAGATAAATATACTACGCCTATAATAAATACTACAGTTCCACAAAGGGAATACTTATATATGGTGTGTTTGGGTTGTGCAATGAGGTGTTTGGAGTCACTTTGATACAAGGGGAGATTGTTGTTATGGGGCCTTTCACATTTTCAGAGTCATCAACCGCTTTGTATCCAACATACTGTCCATTGTGTGAAGGATAAATTGCTCGAATGGCCCCAATAACACATGCGGGCAATGGGATTCGGTCTCCTCTGCCTAGCTTCTCCCCACATAGAACGAACTCCCAAAATAATCTGTAGGTCAACAAGCGGTATTGTCTGTAAGAGAATGACAAAAACACTATTAGACTTTCATGGGAAATCGTTGTGTACTGTCTGTATTGCTACTGTACCAGCACGATGCAGAATATGATATCTCACAGACATTAGCTAGCTAGCTACAACACACAGGTATATTTACTCAAATAATATTATGAGTCATAAAACCAAAGTAATTCCTTTACTCTTCGTCATTATCATCAAAACATGTATCCAGTTTCGCTCTTAATGAGATGCACTGAGGCTAGCTAGTTAATGTTAGCTAGCTAGCTAGCTTTAACGTTAGGCTACAGTACATTTTGGGTATAGCAAACAAACCTAGCTAGCTCAGCTTGGCTAGGTTGGCTTGTAGTGATACTAGCAAGCACCGTTTGGGCTGAATTGATAACAAAATTTTACTGTACTGAACAACACTGCCTTGTGTAAAAATAGAGCTTATATTGCTAGCTAGCTACTGACAGTAAAACAACTTACTAAACTACTTACTTGTCATTTTCCCTCCTGGTCCAGCTGGTCTAGACTGCCCTGCCAGTTGATCTTGGAGGTTCTAAAGAACGTCTCCAGCACCCCTCTATCCATATGTGCGTCGAAACTTCTTTGGTCTATCACACACACGATCCATTGGATCTGCAGTTCATTGCAGCACAGACATTCCTCTTCTGTCGGCATGGCTGGACAGCACCCGCATAGGCACCACCAGTCGGAGACTGACCGTGGCTCCCCATTGCTGCTTGCTGGTCTTGCAATTCTTGTTCTCATTGTCTCAACTTCTCTTCAGTGTATTCTGGCTCAAATGAATAGGGCTGTATGTCCCTATGTAAAAATTGTCATCCAGCTCTTCTTGGAAAGAGGAATAATCAGGAGCAGCCATTATAATTATTTTGCAATCTCGGATAGACATTGCATTTTAACATAGCTCCCGTGAACCTGTAGAAAGTAGTACCGCCCCCGTTTTGAAAAGTCCTCCTTCGAGGGTGGGAGCACAATTGGACAAGAAAGTAGGGCTCCCGTCAGGCTATATTCTTTACAAAGCCAGGGAAAATGAGTCAGCCTAGATATCCTGCAATGTCGTGGCTGATAGGAACATTGTTGAGACTCTATTGAACAAGGACAACCATATATACTCGCTGCTAGTGTGATCGTGCAATCGGCAAAACACAAAGGCCACAATCATTTCTACAAAACATGACTCCATTCATTTTTTTTATCAAACAGCAGGCTCAATCAACCGATGACGTCATTGGTTTAACTCTCCAGGCACAGAAATACTAAAATAACGCTATGGTGCATAATTATCTCTGAAACACCTCTCATTAGTATTACTAAAAACACCCCAAATAGTGTCTAGTGGTGAATTATCCCTTTAACTTAGTTTTAGAAAGCTAAGGCATTAGTCGAAAGATGGCTGAGTTATTGACAAATCAAAAATCAGATTTTATGTGTCCATTTAAACAACTGTACATCCACTCCACAGTAGCCTATCAACTTCAAACTTGTCATCGCTATCATGGGCCTCCTTAAGATTAACCATACTGAATTTGGTATTGATATATCAAAATACAAGGAAACTATTAGCAATTAATTATTTGGATATGTAGCGCTAATGCTCAAAATCATCTGCAATCATCTTCTCCTAATAGATCATACATCAGATTCACTCCAGATTTTGTATTTAGACAAAGAACGTCTCCAGCACCCCTCTATCCATATGTGCGTCGAAACTTCTTTGGTCTATCACACACACGATCCATTGGATCTGCAGTTCATTGCAGCACAGACATTCCTCTTCTGTCGGCATGGCTGGACAGCACCCGCATAGGCACCACCAGTCGGAGACTGACCGTGGCTCCCCATTGCTGCTTGCTGGTCTCGCAATTCTTGTTCTCGTTGTCTCAACTTCTCTTCAGTGTATTCTGGCTCAAATGAATAGGGCTGTATGTCCCTATGTAAAAATTGTCATCCAGCTCTTCTTGGAAAGAGGAATAATCAGGAGCAGCCATTATAATTATTTTGCAATCTCGGATAGACATTGCATTTTAACATAGCTCCCGTGAACCTGTAGAAAGTAGTACCGCCCCCGTTTTGAAAAGTCCTCCTTCGAGGGTGGGAGCACAATTGGACAAGAAAGTAGGGCTCCCGTCAGGCTATATTCTTTACAAAGCCAGGGAAAATGAGTCAGCCTAGATATCCTGCAATGTCGTGGCTGATAGGAACATTGTTGAGACTCTATTGAACAAGGACAACCATATATACTCGCTGCTAGTGTGATCGTGCAATCGGCAAAACACAAAGGCCACAATAATTTCTACAAAACATGACTCCATTCATTTTTTTTATCAAACAGCAGGCTCAATCAACCGATGACGTCATTGGTTTAACTCTCCAGGCACAGAAATACTAAAATAACGCTATGGTGCATAATTATCTCTGAAACACCTCTCATTAGTATTACTAAAAACACCCCAAATAGTGTCTAGTGGTGAATTATCCCTTTAACTTAGTTTTAGAAAGCTAAGGCATTAGTCGAAAGATGGCTGAGTTATTGACAAATCAAAAATCAGATTTTATGTGTCCATTTAAACAACTGTACATCCACTCCACAGTAGCCTATCAACTTCAAACTTGTCATCGCTATCATGGGCCTCCTTAAGATTAACCATACTGAATTTGGTATTGATATATCAAAATACAAGGAAACTATTAGCAACTAATTCTTTGGATATGTAGCGCTAATGCTCAAAATCATCTGCAATCATCTTCTCCTAATAGATCATACATCAGATTCACTCCAGATTTTGTATTTAGACAAAGAACGTCTCCAGCACCCCTCTATCCATATGTGCGTCGAAACTTATTTGGTCTATCACACACACGATCCATTGGATCTGCAGTTCATTGCAGCACAGACATTCCTCTTCTGTCGGCATGGCTGGACAGCACCCGCATAGGCACCACCAGTCGGAGACTGACCGTGGCTCCCCATTGCTGCTTGCTGGTCTCGCAATTCTTGTTCTCGTTGTCTCAACTTCTCTTCAGTGTATTCTGGCTCAAATGAATAGGGCTGTATGTCCCTATGTAAAAATTGTCATCCAGCTCTTCTTGGAAAGAGGAATAATCAGGAGCAGCCATTATAATTATTTTGCAATCTCGGATAGACATTGCATTTTAACATAGCTCCCGTGAACCTGTAGAAAGTAGTACCGCCCCCGTTTTGAAAAGTCCTCCTTCGAGGGTGGGAGCACAATTGGACAAGAAAGTAGGGCTCCCGTCAGGCTATATTCTATACAAAGCCAGGGAAAATGAGTCAGCCTAGATATCCTGCAATGTTGTGGCTGATAGGAACATCGTTGAGACTCTATTGAACAAGGACAACCATATATACTCGCTGCTAGTGTGATCGTGCAATCGGCAAAACACAAAGGCCACAATAATTTCTACAAAACATGACTCCATTCATTTTTTTTATCAAACAGCAGGCTCAATCAACCGATGACGTCATTGGTTTAACTCTCCAGGCACAGAAATACTAAAATAACGCTATGGTGCATAATTATCTCTGAAACACCTCTCATTAGTATTACTAAAAACACCCCAAATAGTGTCTAGTGGTGAATTATCCCTTTAACTTAGTTTTAGAAAGCTAAGGCATTAGTCGAAAGATGGCTGAGTTATTGACAAATCAAAAATCAGATTTTATGTGTCCATTTAAACAACTGTACATCCACTCCACAGTAGCCTATCAACTTCAAACTTGTCATCGCTATCATGGGCCTCCTTAAGATTAACCATACTGAATTTGGTATTGATATATCAAAATACAAGGAAACTATTAGCAACTAATTATTTGGATATGTAGCGCTAATGCTCAAAATCATCTGCAATCATCTTCTCCTAATAGATCATACATCAGATTCACTCCAGATTTTGTATTTAGACTCATTACATCAGTCTTTAATATTTTTGAGATTTTTATTTTGCCACATTCAAATATGGACACACTGTACCTATAGATGCATGTTAGCACATATGCTAATGCAAAAAATACTTCTCATGAACCATAAAGCAGATTGACTCCAGATTTAGTATATAAACTCAATGAATTAGCCATTAATGAATTTGAGAATGATTAGGTGCTGCATTCAAAGTTGTCCACACTACACCACTAGATGGCACCATATCACACCAGGGCTATAAGAACTAAACCGATGGACATGGGGCTATGAAATGATGTATATATCATTAGAAGCTGTGTGACTATAAAGTCACTGCAATCTTAGATGGCTGCACCAGACATGTCTTTGGCACCAGCAGCAGCATAGGATACTAGAGAAATAACTGTTGATCAAGTGGACTTTCTCTTATGCAAATTAATGTTAGATTTAAATTAGGCACATGATCAATGTGAAATATTGTGATGAGTATACACTACATTAACAAAAGTATGTGGACACCTGCTTGTTGAACATCTCATTCCAAGATCATGGGCATTAATATGGAGTTGCCCCCCCCCCCCCCCCCCTTTGCTGCTATAACAGCATCCACTCTTCTTGGAAGGCTTTCCACTAGATGTTGGAACATTGCTGCGGGGACTTGCTTCCATTCAGCTTTAAGAGCATTAGTAAGGTTGGGCACTGATGTTGGGCGATTAGGCCTGGCTCGCAGTCGCCGTTCCAATTCATCTCAAAGGTGTTCGATGGGGTTGAGGTCAGGGCTCTGTGCAGGCCAGTCAAGTTCTTTGACACCGATCTCGTCAAACCATTTCTTTATGGACCTCGCTTTGTGCAAGGGGGCATTGTCATGCTGAAACAGGAAAGGGCCTTCCCCAAACTGTTGCCACAAAGTTGAAAGCACAGAATCGTCTAGAATGTCATTGTATGCTGTAGCGTTAAGATTTCCCTTCACTGGAACTAAGGGGCCTAGCCCGAACCATAAAAAACAGCCCCAGACCATTATTCCTCCTCCACCAAACTTTACAGTTGGCACTATGCATTCGGGCAGGTAGCATTTCTCCTGGCATCTGCCACATTCGTCCATCGGACTGCCAGATGGTGAAGCGTGATTCATCACTCCAGTGACGAACAGTTCTTGTGCTGACGTTGCTTCCAGATGCAGTTTGGAACTCGGTAGTGAGTGTTGCTACTGAGAACTGCACTCTGCTGTCCCGTTCTGGGAGCTTGTATTGCCTACCACTTCGCATATTCATATTTATATATAAACACATTACATTAAGTAATGACTTTAAGAATGATTACCTGCTGCTTTCAAAGATAACCAACCTACAGCACTATATCAGAGCATGTGAGTGGAGTTGAGAGGTTGGAAATCCCGCTCATCGCTCATCGCTCTTGCGCGCCTCTCCAACGCTCCATGTCCTTTCCTACCGCTCCACTAAAAACCGCTCCGTGCTCACAGTAAAAAAAACTCCTGCTCCAAATTCGCTCCATTCATTAAAATCACAATTTAACTAACACCCATCTATTTTTGTGACTACCTGGACCTATTATTGGTTTTTAAGTATTGAAACCAAACCATATGGATTTGAATGAAAAGTATTTGAATAAACATGAAAAAGTGAATGTAAGAAGTGAACATCATTTCAAATAGGCTACATGTCATACATATTAAACAGCATATAAACACTCTAAATAGGTCAGGAGCCAGACAGGGAGCCTAAGAAGGAATGAAAATGAATTATTTAGGCTATATTATTTCAATTATTTCAAGACTATAGCCTACAAAGAAATACATTCTGAAGCATTTGCGAGTGCGACACAATAGCCTGGTAGTGACATAAAGCACGCAGCATTTAAACAACATTATGTTGTATTAAATCATTATAGTCTATAAATTGCGCATATAGGCTGTGACAAATTAAACGAAAAATGACTTATTAGTGCCTTTGAATTCATTTTTAGAAACACGAGTTTGGCCGGTCTGTGGCTTCATGCAATGGTGCCTAGAGAGCCGGCTCGCAGCGGAGATGATCCTCTCCACACTTGCAGAGCCACTGGGTTGGCTAAACACCCTTTTGGCCACTCTTGCCAGGCTGGGCAGAGATGCAGAGTAAAAAATAAATAATTCTATAGGTAGGCCTAAAGGTTTTTAGATTATACAACCCAATCAAAACAGAAAGCTCCTTAAATGGGCCAAAATCAATTATGGCCTATTGTATAGATAATAGAACGAAAATGAACGAAACATTTAAGAGATCAGATATTTTGTTTATAAATACTTTGCTACAATGACACCCTTAGTATATACCCACCTTTTTCCTTTCTTTTAGCATATGCACATAGTAAGTACACCATCATACTTTTGGGATAAGTGTATTTTCAGATTCCACAATGATTCTTTAGTTGTGGACACTACATCACCACTCTCCCTCTCCTGCTCTTGGTCCCCATTTTGTAAGTCACCTTGATTTAGCACCTGTGTGTTTTATCAGTTTCTTTATGAAAATATTTAGCAAACTCCATGACAGTAGCTAAAGCAAGGGGCTATAGCAGCACACAAGTAGACTACAAATGCATGCTGGGGTGGGCATGCCCTGAGCTCCTGAAGTGAGCGCTACTGGAACGACATTGGAGCGGGCGAGAAGGCGGACGCTCCAGCCTTTGGGAATTTCGCTCCACGCTCCAGTCAAATTGGGCATGCTCCGCTCCTCTCACATACTCTGCACTAGACTAAACTTAACTTCATCCTTGTGGTATTGAGAGATAAACATGGTAATGCTTTCACTGATTGCACATAAAGGAAGATAGTTCCTACATGATAGAATGCTTGCTTTGTTATCCAACTGATCTTGTGTCCTTTCTGTCATCTTGTGAACCCTGTTCATTGCTGCTCGCAGCTATATTTAATTTTTCCTTCCTTAGGCTTGATGGATGGTCTTTTGAAATGAAGCATTTGACATTAACTTTTGCCATATGCCTGTAGTTCTGCCAAAAATATTTAGAGAAGCTCTTTTTCTTCACCAAATATTCAGCCATCTGCTCAAGTCTTTAACCAGCGGCATCCTGGGACTTCATGAAACCCTAACTGTGAAGTCAAATGTCTTTCTAACATCTCTAAAGTCAAAGCAATTGCACTGAGCTGATTTACTAGACCGGTAGTAACAATCACGTGCAGTGCCTTCAGCAAGTTTCGCACCCCTTGTCACTGGCCTACACACAATACCCCATAATATCAAAGCGGAATTGTTACACTTTTTAAAAAAAAGTTTTATAAATGAAAAGCTGAAATGTCTTGAGTCAATAAGTATTCAACCCCTTTGTTATAGCAAGCCTAAATAAGTTCAGGAGTAAAAATGTCCTTAACAAGTCAGATAATAAGTTGCATGGATTCACTCAATAATAGTGTTTAACATGATTTTTGAATGACTACCTAATTTCTGTACCCCACACATACAATTAATTATCTGTAAGGTCCCTCAGTCGAGCAGCGAATTTCAAACACAGATTCAACCATAAAGTCCAGCGAGATTTTCAAATGCCTCGCAAAGAAGGGCACCTATTGGTAGAAAGCAGGCACTGAATATCCCTTTGAACATGGTGAAGTTATTAATTACACTTTGGATGGTGTATCAATACACCCAGTCACTACAAAGATACAGGTGTCCTTCCTGTGTCAGTTGCTGGAGAGGAAGGAAAACCGCTCAGGGATTTCACCATGAGGCCAATGGTGACTTTAAAACAGTTACAGAGTTGAATGGCTGTGATAGGAGAAAACTGAGGATGGATCAACAACATTGTAGTTACTCCACAATATTAACCTAATTGACAGAGTGAAAAGAAGGAAGCCTGTACAGAATACAAATATTCCAACATGCACTAAAGTAAAACTGCAAAAATGTGGCAAAAAAATACACTTTATGTCCTAAATACAAAGTGTTATGTTTGGGGAAAATCCAATACAACACATTACCGAGAACCACTCTCCATATTTTCAAGCATAGTGGTGGCTGCATCATGTTATTGGTATGCTTGTAATCATTAAGAACAGGGGAATGGAGCTAAGCACTGACAAAATCCTAGAGGAAATCTTGGTTCAGTCTGCTTTCCACCAGACACTGGGAGATTCATTCACCTTTCAGCAGGACAATAACCTAAAACACAAGGCCAAATCTACACTGGAGTTGCTTACCAAGATGACATTGAATGTTCCTGAGTGGCCTAGTTACAGTTTTGACATAAATCGGCTTGAAAATCTATGGCAAAACTTGAAAATGGCTGTCTAGCAACGATCAACAACCAACTTGACAGAGCTTGAATAATGTGCAAATATTGTACAATCCAGGTGTGCAAAAAGCTCTTAGAGACTTACCCAGAAAGACTCACAGCTGTAATCACTGCCAAAGGTGATTCTGACATGTGTTGACTCAGGGTTGAATACTTACAGTGGTGTGAAAAAGTGTTTGCTCCCTTCCTGATTTCTTATTTGTTTGCATGTTTGTCACACTTAAATGTTTCAGATCATCAAACACATGTAAATATTAGTAAAAGATAACACAAGTAAACACAAAATGCAGTTTTAAAATGAAGGTTGTTATTATTAAGGGAAAACAAAATCCAAACCCACGTGGCCCTGTGTGAAAAAGTGATTGCCCCCTACAACCTAATAACTGGTTGGGCCACCCTTAGCAGCAACAACTGCAATCAAGCGTTTGCGATAACTTGCAATGAGTCTTTTACAGCGCTGTGGAGGAATTTTGGCCCACTCATCTTTGCAGAATTGTTGTAATTCAGCCACATTGAAGGGTTTTCGAGCATGAACTGCCTTTTTAAGGTCATGCCACAGCATCTCAATAGGATTCAGGTCAGGACTTTGACTAGGCCACTCCAAAGTCTTCATTTTGTTTTTCTTCAGCCATTCAGAGGTGGACTTGCTGGTGTGTTTTGGATCATTGTCCTGCTGCAGAACCCAAGTTCGCTTCAGCTTGAGGTCACGAACAGATGGCCGGACATTCTCCATCAGGATTTTTTGGTAGACAGCAGAATTCATGGTTCCATTTATCACAGCAAGTCTTCCAGGTCCTGAAGCAGCAAAACAGGCCCAGACCATCACACTACCACCACCATATTTTACTGTTGGTATGATGTTCTTTTTCTGAAATGCGGTGTTACTTTTACGCCAGATGTAATGGGACACACACCTTCCAGAGTATTTTCCCAAAGGTCTTGGGGATCAAATGAGACGAGCCATAATGTTCTTTTTGTTCAGCAGTGGTTTTCGTCTTGGAACTCTGCCATGCAGGCCATTTTTGCCCAGTCTCTTTCTTATGGTGGAGTCATGAACACTGACCTTAACTGAGGCAAGTGAGGCCTGCAGCTCTTTGGATGTTGTTGTGGGGTCTTTTGTGACCTCTTGGATGAGTTGTCGCTGCACTCTTGTGGTAATTTTGTTGGCCGGCCACTCCTGGGAAGGTTCACCACTGTTCCATGTTTTCGCCATTTGTGGATAATGGCTCTCACTGTGGTTCGCTGGAATCCCAAAGCTTTAGAAATGGCTATATAACCTTTTCCAGACTGATGGATCTCAATTACTTTCTTTCTCATTTGTTCCTGAATTTCTTTGGATCTCGGCATGATGTCTAGCTTTTGAGGATCTTTTGGTCTACTTCACTTTGTCAGGCAGGTCCTATTTAAGTGATTCCTTGATTGAGAACAGGTGTGGCAGTAATCAGGCCTGGGTGTAGCTAGAGGAATTGAACTCAGGTGTGATAAACCACAGTTGAGTTGTGTTATAACAGGGGGGGCAAACACTTTTTCACACAGGGCCATGTAGGTTTGGATTTTGTTTTCCCTTAATAATAACAACCTTCATTTCAAAACTGCATTTTTTGTTTACTTGTGTTAACTTTAATATTTAAATTTGTTTGATGATCTGAAACATTTAAGTGTGACAAACATGCAAACAAATAAGAAATCAGGAAGGGGGCAAACACTTTTTCACACCACTGAATCTAATCAAGATATGTTACTGTTTTATTCTTAATATATATATTTTTACAAATGTTAGAATTGTTGATCATTGACAAAAAATGACAATTAAATCCATTTTAATCTCACTTTGTAACACAACAAGTTGTGGAAAATATAAAGGGGTGTGAATACTTTCTTAAGGCACTGTATATATTTTATTTGGGCCCAGCTCCACGACGGGGCTAAAGGGGGCTAAACCCCATCAGTTCAAACTTGAGCCCACTCAGTTTTAGTTTTATATCCCTATATAAAAATAGCTAAAAAGTTAAAATGATTGACTGACAGGTTGGCGCCAAAAAAATCTATCTCTGCTGCGCTGTGTCAGCACAATGGACAGTGTGCGCCGTGGTGTTTGTAGTGGTGCTATGGAAAGCCACTAGGCGGTTAGATATGATTCCTTTGGGTTCCCATAAAAAGCGGGAAAAAATGCTTCTCATCTCTGTGTTAGCCAAAGTGAATAACGTGATACGCCGCTGTAATATTTGATTTTGATTTATAAGGGCAGGCATGCAGGGTGAGGTTTACCCTTGATGCTGCTTCACTCAACTCTGCCTCACGCCCCACCACTACCGGGTTTAGTTGACTTCATAGCTAGCTGTAAAAAGCGTTAGTGTTATTAGCCTTAGCCTATTTAGCTAGGTCGAATCAGCTAATCTGCCACGATGGATATCAGAAATTGGCTTAGCCAAAGTACCCAAACAAAGTAGAAGGAGAGCAATGAGCAGCAACAGCATCAAACCACCAAGGCCCCTGCTAAGCCCAGCACCGATGATGCAGCCGAGCTCCAGCTAGCTCCGTGTGCAGAGCCTACCCACCTTTCTACATGCACCACCAGGATAATGACTCCACAGCCGCCTCCACATCCGACACAGGGCCTTCACCCAAGCTAGGTATTCTAAATGGAAGAATGCTATTGATAGTGACAAAGGATTTGCTAGGCATGCATCATTCAAAGAGCATTTGAGACTGTTCTTGGGTGCTGTCATTGGTGAAATGTCAGAACGATTCAGGGAACGCAACAGCCAACTGATGGAGGCCATGACTTTAAAAAAGGTTAAACCGCTGCTGGATCTAAGTAAAATAGTTTTGGAAGCTGAGTTTAGTGTCATTCTCCAGTTTTTGCAGACTGAAATCGCCCACTCAGGCTCCAATGAGGACAAATGGACCCCACTTGATATCCTGCACCGATTCTCTGGGCCTCTCTCCGCTATGCCGACCGTGCTTACTGCACTGAAACATGGACTGACTTTTGGGTTGTCCACAGCTACACGAGAGAACACATTTTCCACTTTGACAAACATGTTCAGTCAGCACAGAAGGAGCCTGCTACACCTGAAGAAAGCTCAACTAATCCAACTGGCATTTGAGGGGGATCTTACAAGAAGATTTAGTGAAGAATGGAATGTTAGATTACTCAGGAAGTTCCACAGAGCATGAAGGAGGCTGCAACTCTTTTGAAAAGGTAAGATTGAAACAATGTAGCTGGTTGGTTTTTATCAAAATCTTGCTTTAGTGTATAGGGCGCTGTCCATGGTGCTGATAGAGCGCAGCAGAGATTTTCAGTTCTTGGTCAAAAGCATTTGAACTTTTATGTTTATTGTGGTATAGCGTGATATAAGCAGAATTCAATATAATTCCAATGCAAGAACCTAAATGACTCCCCTGGGTATAGCTACTTATCGGTATGTTTCATCATAGAAATAGATGCATTCTATTATGGTTTTCTTGGTAGCCTATTGGTTTCCGTTGCTGTAAATGGAACTGTACTTATTGGAAACGGGTATATGGTAGGCTGGCATTGCTTAATTGGTTACGTGGGTCGAATTTGATTGATTTGACCGTTGTTTTGTTCTGTTCGCATTCATTCGTTTGCATTCGCAGTTGTCAGTATTCTAAGCCAAACTGCTATTCAGTATTTTTGTTTGCATGCATGAATGAATAGGCTACTACTTTCAGCATTTAGTTTGCATTAAGACAGCTGTGTGTACGGATGCATTCACATAGGCTGTTTGTAATAGTTGAATTGCCCTATCTATCTTGTAGCCTATATTCATTACCAAAACGGCCTTGCTGTAGGGCACTGGCAAGTTGTGCTGATACAGTGCAGCAGAGATAGGCTACAGATTTCAAAAGCACTCAATTATCTCGGAGTTTCAGCATTTTAACTTTATGTTTATTGTGGTAAAGCGTGATTATATAAGCAGAATTCAATATAATTCCAATGCAAGAAGGCCAACATTCTTTACCCCCACGCTGATTTCTACTGCCTCCTTAGTCACTTTATCCTGGCACTGGGTCTGATTTTATTATCCTCTAAATCAACATCGTAGTTATGATATTTGTCCTGTGAACTATTCTCATGTCACTGAATAGATGGCTCATTTTGTCATTTCACCAACAAAAATGGGGGGTCAATGGGAATATTCCAGAAGCTTACACAGATAAGGAAAATTATGTTTGGCAACTGTGTGTTTGTTATTATGTACGTGTGTGCGTGTGTGAGCTTGTGTGCACATGAGTATGCATGGCGGAAAGTGAAGACGTCTGGATGGCTAAAGCAGCTGCTGGAGTCAGACAGTATAAAGTTCCTCTTCACTAGTGCTTACTCTCTCCAGTTTATATGGGCCGCACAGCCCACTGGCAGGATGAGAGAGAGGCACAGAGCTTTTATAACCCTAACCTGCAGTCTGGGCATGCACTACCTGCACCAGCCAGCACAGGAGAAGAGATGGCTTTTGTATGGAGAGGTGGAACATCATTATGCAGTACGCGGGACACCATTATTAGCCCCATTACACACAATGACAGCCAGACATTCATTCTCCTCTACCTGCTTTTTAAAATGACCAATAAATAATAAGAGACTCTAGCTAGCAGCGTTAGAGAAAGAGGGAAAAGGTAATTACGGGCTTGGCCGCCATTTGTCAAAATTATTTCATAATCTCGGGTCGCAAGGAGAATTTTTGCTTAGTTAATTGTAGATAGGACCATTGAACATAAATTCCCATTAGGAATCAATTTGTTACCCTCCACAGCCTGTGACCCCACTCCCTCCCTGGCTGGTTGGCTCACTCTGTTGGGCTGTTTTTGACCAGCATGGTTAGTAGAGCTACCATAGTAGTTTATTAGAATGGAATCCAATAAGCTTCACATACACTACTTTATTGTTACTTGGTCATGCATATATAGTATGAACATTTAAGGGGACACTACATGCATACAGTACAGTAAACTCATAGTTTATCAAATCAGTTATGCCTCTAAATATCCATGTTATGAGACTAATACACAAGCTGCCTGACTCGGCCTGGGCTGTGCTGGGGCTGACCGCCCAAACAGAAAGAAAGAAAGATAGAAAGAAAGAAAGAAAGAAAGAAAGAAAGAAAGAAAGAAAGAAAGAAAGAAAGAAAGAAAGAAAGAAAAGAGTGATTGTTCCGGGTTGAGACGTCATGGCATGGCTGTAGGATCTATGACTCACAGGTACCGCATTCTCTGGCCCCCACAGACAACTCTAATTGCTTTACACCTGTACAAAGGTTTCTTCTAATCGGCCTTCTGCCTCCATTTGTCTTGCTTTCAGTCTCCTAGTGAACGGCCTTAATTGGTCTTAGTGGGGCTTTTTCTCACCAGTTAGCTCCCGGGCATGAGCTAGGAGAAGCCTGCACCCTCTCAGGGGCGGGAGGGGGGTGGGTGGGGGAGGGGGGATGGACAGGAAGTCAATACTTAATTTTACCTTTAACACTTTAATTAATGTTTTTCTGGGGGGGGGGGGGGGGGGGGGGGCGGCTCACCCGTAGCTTCATATGCGGGAGGGAGGGGGGAGGGAGCTCCTGGGATACTGTGCGTAGAATCTAGACTTTAGATTGCTGCCTGTGAGAAACCTCCCGTGCTGAGGTCTTTAGCGGCCTATCGACAGTTGCTAAGACAACCCCTTTTTCTTCTTGGTTTCCAGTTAGAATGTAGAAGTTCATGAACGCTTGTTTGTGTGTGGGTCTATGAGTGGTGTAGGTGGCGGTGTGTTGCTCTCTTTTAGAAAAATATTGCTTTGAGAGGCATGAGTGATAAGTGAAGTTTATCGGTATCCTATATCTCTTCATTCATTAATTCACTCTTAATTAATTCCTCATGGCGCATTTAATGTGAAGAAACAGCTAATTTTATCTGAGGATATTAGGCTGGGTTTAAACAGGCAGCCCAATTCTGATCTTATTTTCACTAATTGGTCTTTTGACCAATCAGATCAGCTCTGAAAAAGATCTGATGTTAAAAGATATTATGTGATTTGTCAGAAGACCAATTAGTGGAAAAAATATCTAAATTGGTCTGCCTGTGTAAACGCAGCATATGTAGTGGAAGAGTACTGGCTTATTCCCACATCTGTCTTTTATTGGTGTTCAGGGCTTGGCAGTGGCACTGTATCTGTACAAACAGAAGATGAGATAAACCCATCATTTTTGGTTGACATGTTTGCATTTGTTTGCTTTGTAAGAGTATGTTTTCGTCAACACATTAGACAACCATACAGCATGTGTGCACATTGCTTTCCAATGAGCTTTTCCAAATTCATACCATGGAAGATAGCTTATTAGTTGTTAAGAAAGCAACACCAGTTACTGTTTGCCTTCAGTAGAAGTGCAGCTATGGTTCCTGGGATGTAGCCTTGTGACCCCTCCCCCTGCCTCTTTATCTTCCTGCCCTGCTCACACTTGTCTTTGCACAGTGATAACATCTTAAGTACACTGCTCATTAAGCCACACTCCACATCTCTCTTCTCAGATAGCAGTCATTTCCTGTTTATAAACCAACCCACAACCCCCTCTTAAATATAAGCATATATGAGTAATCTAACTCTGTGTGACCACAGAGTGGAAGAGTCTACTGGACCAGCACCAGGTTGTACACCTCTCTGTCTTGACACAGCTAATCAGCTGCACCTGCAAGCTGTGTTTGCTCATAAACGCTTATGTTTGTGTTGAAACTTGCTCGTTATAGGAACACATCCATAACTCATAAACCTGATCCATGAGCTCCAGGAGTCCCAGGAGTGTAAAAAGTGTAACATCACAACAACTGATGTTTATGGTGTGGCCTTATTGATTGAAAAATGACTTCAATATAGCCATGGTAGCTTGTGAGTGAGTGACTGACTGACTGAGCCAGTGAGCAACACAGTGAGGGCCTGCTGCCGGCACCCATCCGGGGGCCTGTGGAGGTCTGTCTGTGGAGGTCTGTGACGTGGAGGGCTGTGCTCCCTCCCTGTGTTACCCGTCCGCTGAATGACTGATGGAGCTGGGCTGCCAGGACTTAAATAGCAGCTCTAAGCGTCCAGCTGCTCCCCGCCACGCTCTACTTCTCCCCAGATGGCTCCGAGACGTTCCAGCCGCTCATGAGGAAAGTGTTATGGAGTGGCTCTCAGAAGCACCAGGAAGGACCACCCTCCTCTTCTCCCCTCCACCCCCCGGGCCCTGCGCCCAAACCAGTGGAGGGCCGCCCAGCCCGGCCGCCTGCCTGTGCAGCCTCACCGGCCAACTCACCAATGGGGGACAGCAGATGGCTGTTGCTGCAGCATGGGCCAGCAGGCTGAGGCTCTACACCCCGGAGGGGGCCTGGAGAGACAGAGAGAGCACATGCCACGCCTGGCCTGGGACACCACAGATAGCTCCCTGGAGGAGCGCTCCTCTTATTGGCCTGGAGCAGACTGCTCTGCTCTCATTGGCCCAAGGCAGATGACCAGCAAAGCCTAGCCCACACTAATCCTCCAAAATGTATTTGTGAAATGTCTTTGTTGTTTTACCCCTACATGGATATCTTACATAAGTGTGCTGTTTTCTCAACTTTAAAAGTTCATGCCAACCCTGTGTTCGTATTGGCAGAACAAAGTGAATTCAGTCATTGAGATTTCCTAGAAAACAGTTGGTGTTAATATATTGTGTGTCTGCTGAAGTGTAGTGCCTCAGAGCAACAGTCCCTAACCTTGTGCTATGTGTTAAAGCAGGGCTATTCTACCGGGGGTCCACAGAGGTACTGCAGGGGGTCCTCTAAAATATATTTGTATTATTTCAATGTTTTTATGAATATCGCTAGCGAAAAAAGAATAAACTATGCATTTTGAATGACATACTTACAGTAGAAAAGAGGAGAATATCTTATTTCTAATGATGTCACATTTATTTCTTAACTCCTAATATTGAGCAAATTACACTCATAGGAGCTAATTACTCTCAGTGGAGTATCTGACATAGGCTTTGAAAAAGTACCCGCGAGTACCAGTCATGGCAAGTGCCTCTTGCTGCTGGTAAGCTTTCTTGACTTGGATATACATTCTTGCCAACACATGGCTAACCTTTGTTTAACCAGGTAAACAGCTGCTATTGGCGAAAATGTGTTTGGAGTAAAACATTTTAGATAGTAGGCTATGCTAGTGTTTACACTTCCTCTTCCAATTATACATTTACATTTACATTTTAGTCATTTAGCAGACACTCTTATCCAGAGCGACTTACAGTTAGTGAGTTATTATAATGTAGGGAGGTCAAAATAATTCAAAACAATCTACCAAATCTATTGATTTAAATGTTGATTACTTATCTTTGCCATTATCATTCACCTAATGATAAGACAAGACGTGAAAAACTTTTTTTTGCTAACATATGATGGGGGTCCCTGGGTCTCAGGTTTGCCTGAGCATAGCGTAGGTCCCTGGGCAAGAAAAGGTTGTGTTAACTTTGACAGGGCTTTTGCTTCCTGCTTTGGCATTACTATTGCATATACAGTAGTCATATACACACAAACTCATATACACAAACACACTCACATACTTCTACATATACACACAAGGTCATATACACAAACACACTCACATACTTGTACATATACACACAGTTGTTGAAATAACACATATTTGACATTAAGAAGTGGTGGGATTAGATCAATTACGTGTTAGTGGAAAAACAGTGCAAAGTTATGACCCACATTGATGACCTTTTGGTTTGAGGACTTTTGGTTTGACTTACATAACCTTCTGTAGAAGACCATGGAGATATTTCTCATTTTAGGAATCAACTGACAAGATATCGGACATGTGTTGTTATGGTCAGTAGAATAATGCAGTTAACTTTGTGTTTAGTTGATATATTAGATCTTTATGATGGCCTATGCTTGCAACTGACAGGATGTCCAATTTCCCCTCACCTCAGCTCCATACCCTATACTTCTCTCTCTCTCCCTCTTTCTTGCTCTCTTTTTCTCTCTTTTTCTCTCTCTCTCTCTCTCACTCTCTCTCTCTCCCTCTTTCTTTCTTTCTCTCTCTCTCTCTCACTCACCCACTCACTCACTCACTCACTCTCTCTCTCTCTCTCTCTCTCTCTCGCTCTCTCTCTCTCTCTCTCTCTCTCTCTCTCTCTCTCTCTCTCTCTCTCTCTCTCTCTCTCTCTCTCTCTCTCTCTCTCTCTCTCTCTCTCTCTCTCTCTCTCTCACTCTCTCTCTCTCTCTGTGGGTTCTGGCCAGAGAGTGTGTGTAAGAGTGTGTGTGAGTGTGTTTGTGTGTGTGTGTGTGCATTTGAGTGTATCTGTGTGCCTGAGGGATGGATGGAGTCCCCCCTGTTGCTCCCAGCAGGGGGTCCTTGCTCCACTGTCCCCCACTGTTATCCTTGCCCTGACAGGAAACATGCATCACGTCGGGGCCCCTAATGAAAAACACATTTCACCACAACCTGATCAAAGCTGGGCTGTCCAGACAACAAAGTGTTCCTAAATGCCATGTTTTGACCGTATAATTGGAGGGTAATTATGGCTGACAAAACACTCCAAACACTCCCTCCCAGCCATCAGCCTCTCCCTCTTTCTCTCTCTCTCTCTCTCTCTCTCTCTCTCTCTCGCTCTCTCCTCTCTCTCTCTCTCTCTCTCTCCCCGCTTCTCTGAGGCCAGACTAAGCTAGGTTAGGCTGTCATGAAGTATAAAGCAGAATATATGTGTGCTGAGTCGGCTAGAAAGCCCACACAACAAAGCTAGATTTTATTGGAGCATGCGCTGTCACACACAGACTAACAAACACACATGGGACAGCGGTAGCCAGTGGCCTAGAATAACACCACAAAGCCACATGAGGGAGAAACATGATCTGCTGTGCTGACTGATCCTCTCCTACTGACAGGACTACTGGATCCCCAAAGACCACTTCTGCCCCCCAGATGCTGTGCTCTGACAGATTTACCCCACTCTCTGTTGTTTCTGACAACACACGGTAAAAGGAGGGAGTTTAGTAGAGTTCCTAGTCCTCTGTGACCTGAAACAGCTTTAAGGAGAGCTGGACTAGTAAATCAGTAAAGCCGCTGAGACGTTGGACAAACAGAACTAAGCAGTCAACCATATCTAACAACTTGACAAGGAAAGGAAAATGTGGTGGCCAGAAAAAGGTATAGTTTTGGCACAATTGATATACAGTAGGTATAGCCATACATGTAGACTTTAACCTTACATTAAAACATTATGCCAACAAGACATTTCAGATACAGTACATTGAGACTAAGTTGGTTAAAGAAAAATTGGTCAAAGGATTGGGGTTTATTTACTACAGATGTATGAACACTTCGTTGCATTTCCATAGCAGCTAGCATGTTGTTCAGTAGAATGGGTTTGCCCCAGTTAGCTAGGCTAGCCCAGCGTCATGTGTGATCGTGGGTAGCTCTGTCTTTCAAAGAACTGAAGTCGACTCCCGACTGTGACAATCAATATGAAAACAAGAGCCTAGGGGGCTGCACTCTGCGTTTTCCCACTGTAGGCCCAGCACCAGTTAAAAAGAGATGGACCCACTACAGCACAAACACTGGAAAACATCTGAGTTCAGAAAGGAAGGACTACTGGAAAACATATTTGGGGGCTCAAAGTGAATTTTAATGAAAATAGAATGCAATAATAAGATAAAGAAAGAAAAGTTGATTTTGTAGAATGTTTCTCAACCCCAAGATGCACCAATGCTTATCTAATGGAACTGTACTGTTAATGGGGTTTGGAAGTTGAAGAAAAAAAATAGAAATAGTTGAGTATTATAATCCTGACTTTTTACAGCCTGAATTTGACTTATCTGGGCCAGCTCTGTGTGTTCCCTTCAGGGGTTCTCCTCCATTTGAAGTCTAATTGACCAGAGTTTCCAGCTGTTGTCCAGCAGCAGCTTGATGACATGGGTTTGGCGTAGCATGATAGGGCACCAGCCTCTTAGCAAGCCATTCACTGCCATCGGCCCACGCCAGCCCTTTCTGTCAGCCCAACATGGAAATGATATTACGGCTGTCCTTTCCAACTACCCCTACTATTTTTCCTCTTCTCTGTTTACTTGTATTTCTTTAAGCCTCTGCTTTCTTTCACAAGGCCGATGATATTGTATTTCTCTTACCTGTTTTCCCCTGTTACCTAATAAAATGTAGCACGCTCTCTCACCTTTTTGAA
Source organism: Coregonus lavaretus (assembly GCF_964263955.1). Classification (NCBI taxonomy): domain Eukaryota; kingdom Metazoa; phylum Chordata; class Actinopteri; order Salmoniformes; family Salmonidae; genus Coregonus; species Coregonus lavaretus. Next base: position 32,339,259 of record NC_139997.1, read on the forward strand.
TTGCAATGTCAAGTAAACAGACTCCTCTCCTCTCCCCTTAACCCTCCACACGTGTGTCCAGGGAGAGGTAGAGGTGTTGGATGGATTGAGGCGCCGGCGTGGCTGCTGGTCCATGATGGGTCCGTTGATATGGGAGTTGGGATGTCAGATGGTTGGGACCCGGACCGCCGCCCACCACCTGCCTGCTCCCATGCTCCTCCACTTAGCATGCTAATTAATCCAATCCAGAGGGCCGTGTCACTCATCCTGACCATTGCTATTCTACCTCCCTCCATCCCTCCCTCCCTCCGCCAGGGACGATCCCACTGGGCTCATTCCACTTTAATTCAGCACGTTTTTCATGAGTACACGCTGTCCCCAGTTCCCCGGCATTACGTTAGAGCCGTGCAATTTACCCAGCACACCCGCCTGCCACCAGCACCATGGGCACCGGGAGAGAGAGAGGAGGATGAGATGGTTGGGGAGACGGAGGAACGTATACCCAGCACACCCGCCTGCCACCAGCACCATGGGCACCGGGAGAGAGAGAGGAGGATGAGATGGTTGGGGAGACGGAGGAACGTATACCCAGCACACCCGCCTGCCACCAGCACCACGGGCACCGGGAGAGAGAGAGGAGGATGAGATGGTTGGGGAGACGGAGGAACGTATACCCAGCACACCCGCCTGCCACCAGCACCACGGGCACCGGGAGAGAGAGAGGAGGATGAGATGGTTGGGGAGACGGAGGAACGTATACCCAGCACCCCCGCCTGCCACCAGCACCATGGGCACCGGGAGAGAGAGAGGAGGATGAGATGGTTGGGGAGACGGAGGAACGTATACCCAGCACAACCGCCTGCCACCAGCACCATGGGCACCGGGAGAGAGAGAGGAGGATGAGATGGTTGGGGAGACGGAGGAACGTATACCCAGCACACCCGCCTGCCACCAGCACCATGGGCACCGGGAGAGAGAGAGGAGGATGAGATGGTTGGGGAGACGGAGGAACGTATACCCAGCACACCCGCCTGCCACCAGCACCATGGGCACCGGGAGAGAGAGAGGAGGATGAGATGGTTGGGGAGACGGAGGAACGTATACCCAGCACACCCGCCTGCCACCAGCACCATGGGCACCGGGAGAGAGAGAGGAGGATGAGATGGTTGGGGAGACGGAGGAACGTATACCCAGCACACCCGCCTGCCACCAGCACCATGGGCACCGGGAGAGAGAGAGGAGGATGAGATGGTTGGGGAGACGGAGGAACGTATACCCAGCACACCCGCCTGCCACCAGCACCATGGGCACCGGGAGAGAGAGAGGAGGATGAGATGGTTGGGGAGACGGAGGAACGTATACCCAGCACACCCGCCTGCCACCAGCACCACGGGCACCGGGAGAGAGAGAGGAGGATGAGATGGTTGGGGAGACGGACGAACGTATAAATATACCAAACAGACAGACATAGTGTTTATGAGGAGGAGGTGAAGACAGGATAATTAGCAAAGGAAGGAGAGCGGCGCGTTTGATCTCTCTAATGGAAGAGAAAATGTAATTTAGCGCGCTGCAAGTAATTTGTTTTAACAGTAAGCACGAGTTCCTTTTAATATAATTTAGCCTTGCATCAGTCTTTTAAATTAAATATTTTTATTTTGTACAAAGTGGATCTTTCACAAGCCTGCCGGCTCAAAGTCTAGCGCGGTGGCGGAAGCTCGACAACAACTAATGTTTATTCATCTTTGCTTGTTTGCATGTGGTGTAGACACAATCTTGGCAGAGTAACTCGACTGTGGCTTTTATTTGACTACATCCTGCATAATAAGGTTACTCTGATGTGCAGCATGACAGCTACCTAATCACAATATGAGAATAACAAATTAGTGTTTTGCCACTGGAAGTCTGATTGTTGTAAAGACACATTTACATGGCTGCATCTGCTTGGGCGTGTTACAGTATGTACTCCAGAATGCAGTCTCCTCCACCAACCAGTAAAATATATGCTACCAAAGTACTACAGTTAATACTATACATCTGTACTGTACTATACTGTGCTGAATGGTATAAATAATAGGATTATGATTAATATCCCATCATTTATTTACTTGAGGAATAGTTTTTTCCTAATGGCCTGTTTCAAGTCGTCCCACACACTAGGATGAAGGCTGCTCTGTTCCCCTTTGGTGCTTCCCACTGAAGTTTATCTTGGCCTGTCAGGGAGCTGTCTGCTAATTGCTGCTGCAGTTCCGCCCATGGTGTAGGAAAGCCTCCCCCTGCATGTAGCCAGGGAGCCACCCAGGCAACTGGGCTGCTATGTGGGTAGGAGATGAGCTGGAATGGGAGTCTTATCAGAATGAGAGGCCTGTACTAGTCTAGCGCCTAGTGCCTTATCCTGAGTGGTTGCACCGCACCGCATGGAGGTTGAGCGTACACTCTCATTGGTCAGAGCTGTGGCATATAACCTCCTCTCACAGTGGATGTTGGATGAGGCTCCTCTGAGCATGACTGAGCATGTGCAGAAGAGCAGCCATCTTGGAAAAGGCTACAAAGAGGGAGCTCACTGTCAGTATTGCTGAGGAATGTAGCACCATCATGTCATCATAATACAGTACAAAATGATTTGATGTTAGAGATGTGATATAATGCTGTAAGCAATGCTGAATTTGTGGTTTAAGAATCATTTATATGCTGTAGGCTATAGAAGATGAATACAAAATACAATTGAGGAAAAAGTTCTAATATAGGAGGGAGCCAAGTCTGTGCATGCACGTCGCCCCATCTGTGCTCCGATTCCTTGAATTATTCCAATATCCCAGTTATTAAGAAAAAAAATGTCAAACCTCCCCAAAGGAACAGCAATTTACCAGCGAAAAAAGCAGCAGCTGTATTGTTCTAATGTGAATTGTAGTGAGGGGGTTGTGCTAGCCTATTGTGTGTCTCAGCTGTGTCCTTGGCAGGGACTGTCTGTGGGGCTGTTAGCATTGACAGCTAGCTAGCGCTCCTCCTCTCCACTTTATGGATCGGACTGGAGGCAGATTGTTGGCAGAACAGGAGAGCCTCTCAGACTGGTGTCAGCTGGCTGGCACTCCGCTCAGCGTCTGAGCATCCTCCTCTTCCCTGCTTCCTGTTCTTTAACAGAGCCAGGCATGTAGAGGAGCTTTATGGAGCCCATAATAATACCTGGAGAATCTGCACACACACACACACACACACACACACACACACACTATGGACTGCTGATTGTTATTGGTGTCAGCTGCATGAGATAGAGGGTCTGCGGCTGCAATGATGATGGAAATCCACAGACCTAATTTTGAGCTGGCAGTATGAATATTAATGGTTCGTATTCCAGGCCATAGCTAATGACGAGGAAAATTCCCTAATAAAAACTTGATGTGATGGGCAATGACCCGCAGTGTAACGAGAGACGGTGAAAGTTAATAGTGTGCCATCAGGTGTGAGGAGCTAAGTGATTAGAGGCCTGCCAGACAGAGCACCTAATCCTACCCTCAGCTCTGGGAGGGGGGAGGTGGGGGCAGAATAAGGAGTACACCCAGGGTTAAATTGTTTATGCGAATCTCTCATTAAAAATGGTTGTCCACATTTAACTTTCCTCAGGCAACAACATGACTAACCAACAGCAAAGTCAGACAAACCCATAGTAGAATAATTTACCTATTCAAATGATCACTTTGTCACATTCTTTGCGAGAAAATAATATTCCTCTTGAGACGCTTTCAAATTGCAAGTGCAACAGGGCTAGAATGCATGCCCATTCATTGCACAACATTTCTTAATGCAGTCGTAGAAAAAACTAACATTTTAAAGCAGTTTTAATGGCCACTGTTAAAAACTGAGGATCACAGCTTTTGTATTCCACCTACATTTATTTCTCAACTCCCAACCGCACCATTTTACAACCAGAGTTTTTAACAACAGTTCTTTTGGCGCATTAGCGCTCACCATTCACATTGAGTGCATAGCGGAGACGGGGCTAAATGGAACATGGGTCAGGTGTAACAGGTAGGCCTATACATCAGTGCCAGTGGAAAGTGTTTTTGCGACATTCAAGTCATCAATGTGTTGCTTACTAGCAACAAGATAATGTTTAGAGTTTTTGATCTAGGTAATGATTAGCCCAATGAGGTTAATACAGATGGGCAACCCTATGATGCAGCCTATTTATTAATAGCCATTATACTGCATCAGTTGGGGAACAGGTGATAATGCTTATTGCTAAATAGCACACCTTCCTTAATAATTTGCACGCATATGTTATTGGGCTTATTTCTGGAGGGGGAAATTATATTTTAGATGGTGTCAGCATCAATTCATTTTCATTTATTTTTTAGTAGAATGTCCTTTTAAAGGGTCACCAGAACTAACACAGTGGTTCTACCCCAAAACATTTAGGTCCCTCCACGACATTTGCCGCCACTGCTGATGATTTATATATATTTTTTACATATTTTACTATGTATTTTGTTGTTTAAGCCAGGACACTTAAAAGCAAGTGAAAGCTTTAGGTCTACATGTTTAAAAATGAAAAGCCACTCGACTGGAATGTCATCATTTGAGCATTACACATCACATGCTATTTGGTTGCTAATTACAGCAGTTTATTAATCAAGAGACTGTATTATGCTGTCAGTATAGAACTAGGGCCCTCCCAAATCCCAATTGAACTGCTGAGTATACCTCAGCTATGAATGGATGACCTCAGTGTATAAATAGGGTACACCTAGACAATAGAGCCAAGGAGATGCTTGTCAAGCCTACCCCCTGAGCACAGGCATGTCATTCACATAGGCCCATAGAGATATACAGTACAGTATATAATAAATGTAATTTTATTTCTAATGCATAGGCCCCAGTGTCTGGTATAGTGTGTGGGGGGTTGGAGGTTGTTGGAGATAAGGAGGAGGGATAGCATCACATTTGCTCGCCACCCTCTCAAGGTCATTGTAATGTAGACTATTTTACATAAATGGAATGGTCTTTTACCACCATTGTGTATAGTATACTAGCTAACGCTTTTCACAGCATTTTATATGTTTCAGTTTGCGTGCAGTAACACATACTGTAGGATAAAATGTAATTTGCCAATGACTTCAAACCAGTTATGCTTAGATCAACTGAGTTGTACATCTTTTTTTAAATATATATCTTTTTTAATTAGCATATCCTTTTAGGTAAATTTATTCAGATGCATTCTATTGTAAGTTGAAGTATTTATACATGAACCTGAACACATGCAGCAAATGAGGTTGACATTGTCATAATCACAGTATGCGTGTGACCTCTGTGTGTGTGTTGGAATAGATTGCTGCAATAAAGATGCCAACTGACATCAACGCTAATTAATGTATGCCATGTGTGCAGTAATTAAAATTCACACCAAGTGGACCTGTCTCAGGGGACGTGCCATAATGGTGCAAACAATGCAATCTGATGTATGTAATTGTCTCAAAATCCTTCCATTAATCTTTGAATAAGCCAGCATCTGCTTGGCGCCCCAACCCTCCAACTCCCCGACTAGGTTACATTTGACTTGACAGGAAAACGGGGTGCAGGTGTGATGCTGTGTGTGTTTCTATTTCAACCCTTTAACCTTCAGTAAATGCTTCCCACCTTGAGGCGCCCTCTTCACACCTCACCTCACCACCCAACCCCACCCCGTGACTGAGAGAACCATGTTGAGATGCCTCTTCACTCTGAGATGTTGAACATGGAGTTTGTGTGTAACAGATGGATTTGTCACCTGCTGATAGAGAAGCAGAGTGCCCTCCCTCCTCCTCCCCCTCCCCCTCCCCTCCCAGTCCCTGGTAGGGCGGGCAGGCGCGGGCAGGCAAGCGGGGCTCACCCCTGTAGATCAGCTGAGTGCTGTGCCCTGCGGCACCATCTGTCTGTGCCAAGCACCACTTCAGGGCTCTATCTGCACATCTGCTGAGGAGAGCAGCTTAACTGACAAGTTATTTTATAGACACCCCCTCCTCTCCACTCCCGACATGCACGCAGATACCAACACACACACGTGCACCAACAGATACCAACACACACACGTCTACACCTTCTCTACCCCCGCAGCCCATCTTTTTACCCCAGGCGAAATATGTCTGTGTATGGTCTGTGTGTGTGTGATTTTCCCCCTTGCGAAGAGGCGTCTGCCTTTCAAGCATTAATCTTTTCCACTTCTGCGCAAACACCTCCAAATGGAATCCCTTTACACACGCACAGATCCCGCTCTCTAATTATTGGTGTTGTTCTAATGTAAACCATAAGAGATTAACCAATATGGACATAATAATAAAACATTACCTCATCCAGGAAAGTTCTCTCTCTCGAATGCTCTTTCAATAAACCTGGGCAGATTCCAGAGGAATACAACTTTAAAGGAATGCGCCTAATGTTGCACTCTCGGGTATTGAAACCAAAGGTCATAGACTATAAAGCTCTTATTATTTTATGGAGGGTGCTTTTTTCCACCCTCCCTCCATCCCTCCTCTCCTCTATCCCAATGCGTTCAGTTCGCGGTCAAAATGAAAGTCATCTGGATAAAGTTGTACATTTGAAAGAAATTGCTTTCAGATGTTGGCCTGCTGCAATTGGATAAGGGGGGATTGGCGGGCGGGGGGGGGGGGGATGGGCGGGCGAGCAGGGGGGTGGATGGGCGGGGGGGGTGGATGGGCGGGCGGGCGGGGGGGTGGATGGGCGGGCGGGCTGGTGGATGGGTGGGTGGGCGGGCGGGGGGGATGGGCGGGTGGGCGGGGGGATCAGGCCTGGTTATATTGGGCCAGACAGTAGACCGCTCCTCCCTCTCCGTTCTCTCTCTCTGGTCTGACGGGAGGGACATGCTTGGCCAGTGGAGGAGACGTTAGCCTTATGTCACTGTGGCTGTGGCTGTGCTGCAGACGGTCTGAAGCCCTCCAGCTAGTAGCGGTGGTTGTCATTTTTTCCCTCTCCCCCCTCTATTCTTTATATGACAGCTAGACATCAAGCAGATGCTGGGGAAATTAGATGTTAGATGTCATCGCTACAGACCTTAGCTTTATTTTAATGACCCACCCTAGTCAGACATGTCATGTGTTTTTGTAAAACAGTTTTTTAAAAGAATATATTGGCGGGAAATGCAATGTTTTTCTATGTTTTTTCTGTGTTAGGAACATGACCTGAGGTCTGGGTTTATTTAAACTGCATTCCACCATGATCCCTTTAGCGTGATTCGCTAGTGTGGTTGGTATCATTTAGCTGTTAATGTAAGAATGTGAAACAAATTAACCTGATTTAGATTATCGTGCCGTTCAGTTCACACCTAATATCTCTCTGAGTTAGAGGCTAAAGTTACAGTTGGGCTTTGTCATTGAGATCTATGGTAGCCTAATGGCCGTGTTACCTGGAGGAAGTGGGTGTTTGATTTGAACAGGCCTTTGATTTGATCAGGCCTTTGGTGTGTCTGTCTGGAGCAGCCTGTCTGACTGGACAGTATATCTGCTTCCCCTCTCCAAGACAGATGGGCCGGTGTCCTGTTGAGAAAAACTCTCTTACTTCTTTTCTCTCTCTTATTTCCTCTCTCTTTCTCTCTGTCAGAAGTGAAAGTATTATCATAATAATCAGACATTCGAATTAGCAATCCACTCTCTCAATTTTATTTTGACAGAAACTATTTTGTAAGTCTGTCCTGTTGCCCGGTCTGTTCCAGTCCTCAGTCCTGCCGGTGATCCATGTGTTGAGCTCATCAGTCTCCCCTACTACCAGGGTGTATTTGCCATTTGCTGTTCCTCAGCTCACAGTGGTGGTACTGGGACAGGGACATGCTGGCAGGCTGGCAGACTGTGCCCTGTGTGGGCATGGGGACGTGAGAATGAGCATGGCACAGATCCCTGCCAGCCTCACCACCATTACGGCCCCTCTATTCCCTGTGAATAACACGCCAGAGCCCAGGCCCAGCGGTAAGCCCGGCACACTGCCATATTGTGGGAGGGAGGTGTGAGGAGGGAGGGAGGGAGGCATGGAGGAGCGGGTAGGGAGGAGCAGAAGGGAGCGGCGAGTGAGGAGCAGGGAGGCGCAGGCCCGGGCTCAGATGCCTCCATGGCAGGCAGGCAGGCTTCCCTTCCGCTCTGCTCTGCAGGGAGGACCGCGGGACTCCAAGTTGGCAATCAAGCCTTGATTTGCCAACACATTTCCAATGATTAAAATGTAATTAGCACAAGCGAGCGCCTCCTCCCTAGCTAATTTCCATGTACACTGTGACAGGCAGGCGGTCGGCAGCGCCCGGGCCCCAGCAGCAGATGGAAGAGCAGGCAGCGGGAGGGGAAAAAACAATTTTGCCATGCGACTGTTTGCATCAGAAAACCGTCAGGACGCGCAGCTTTACTCTGGGATGGACCAAAAAAGAAGAGGAGGTCTTGACGGCGGCACATCAAATTGGCACCGTCTGAGCTGACCCTGGCAGTAGCTTTTCAAGTTTCAAATTTCAAGTTTTAATGTCACATGCAAACTCAAAACCCAACATTGCAATAATCAATAACAATGTATTACTAGAAAAAAGCACACGAGAAATAAGAATATGAAATACACAATGAAGTAAGTAAGTAAGCATACTATATACAGGAAATACTTAAAAAGTCAGTTCCAATACCATATATACGTGCAGGGATACTGGATGGAGGTAGATATGAATAGGGGTAAGGTGACTAGGCAACAGGATATAAGATAAACAGAGTAGCACCAACTTGTATGTGAGTGGGTGTGCGTGTGTGTAGAGTCAGTATAAATGTATGTGCATATTATGTGTGAATGAGCAAATGATGGAGTGAGTGTTTGTGTGTGTGTTGGAGTGACAGTGTGTATGAGTGTGTAGGACCCTGTGAATGTGCATAGAGACAGTGCAAAATACTGAAATAAAAGGTCAATAAAGATACAAGGTAAACTCGGTCCGTGTAGCTATTTTGTTAGCTATTTATCAGTCGTATTTCTTGGGGATAGAAGAGCCTGTTGGTGTCAGACTTGATGCACTGGTACCTCTTGCCGTGCGGCAGCAGAGAAGATATCTATGGCTTGGGTGTTTGGAGTCTTTGACGATTTTCCGGGCCTTCTTTTCACACCGCCTGATATTGAGGTCCTGCATGGCAGGGAGCTCTGCCCCAGTGATGAACTGGGCTGTCCGCCTGCCATCCTTCATGCCGCTGTCCCACTAGCTTCCAGGCAGGCAGACAGACAGGCCTTTCTATTTATCCGTTATTTAACCAGGAAGTCCCTAAGCTTTAACCCCCTCAGTGATCCTGTAGGAAATGTGGCCCAGGGCGATAACCATCCCCTGTCCTCAGCTCCACTGGCCCTTTAAATTAAGCAGATATCAACGGTACTGTCATAAATTCTAGGGTCATGGACAGTGACCAGCGGCACCTCAGGCTTATACCAGACTGGGGATGGCATGGCACAATGGCCATCCATATTGAAGAGGCCATCCATATTGAAGAAGTCGACATTTGAGTAATATTAGATCAGAGGCTAGTGCTGACATTAGAGACGTGAAATTAGAATAAACCCCCTTCAGCATGCCTCTCTGAATGGTTGTTTAGGAATTATATTTATAAAGATTGACGTAGCATCTGTTTGCATTTGAGAAACAGTGCATTTGGAACCACAAATTCCATGATTCCAGATTCTATGCCTAAACGTTTTGTTTCTGAGTAGATACAGTACACAACATGGCATGCATCTCTCGCACGCATCTGTTTGATGTGGTGGGCAAGACTCCTTATGACAATAGTTGTTTCTGTTGGAGAGTTTGGCAGAGCCTGAAAAAGACAGACCCTGCTGTTGCTTATGAGAGCAGAGCAGAGCTAGCTGAATAATTTACCATTCAGGACATCTCTCCTCATGTTCCCTGTCTGTTCCCTGTCTACTATGTCTATTGGGCTAATATTACTCTCAGCTGGAGTCTACAGAGGCTTACGGACACAGAATAATTTTCTCCTACTCTGAGTCCGATATAAACAACAGCCTTAATGCTTGGACACATTGTAGGGAATGTGTAAGTGCACTCAGCCAAATGGAGGGGTGGAGGGTGGGAGGAGAAGGGGGTCATGGAGGGGCGGTCGGGGCAATCAGAAGTTCACCGGATACAGGCCAACATCAACAGCTCTTAGCGCTGAGGGTAATGTTTGACAATCCTCTGTTACTTAACCTAAACGCTGAGGTCTGGGGTCTGGGGTCTGGGTTATACAGTATAATGCTGGGGCTGTGTAAATACCACTGGGCCCCCCTATTCCTCAGAGGAGTAATGGTTTCCTTATTGTACATGACTGCATTAAATTACCCAGAGTTCCTCAAGCTGCCTCGGCCTGTCCGAGAGCTAAGCTCTGGGTACTAAATGGTCCCATTGTTGTACATGTTTTTGGTCTGTGTGCTTTTTAGTTTCCCTTCTGAAATAGTTGTTGCTGTTATTTCTCCTATTTACAGTACTGTTTCTATATTGCACTAGATTTCACTGCTTTTGCTAGCATACTACCTACTCCTACCTACTCCTTTTCATGAGCAACCATATAAAATATAATGTATACTGAACAAAAATATGAACACAACATGCAACAATTTCAACGATTTTACAGAGTTACAGTTCTTATAAGGAAATCAGTCAATTGAAATAAATTCATTATGCCCTAATCTATGGATTTCACATTACTGGGCAGGGGCGCAGAATGAGTTTTTCCCCAAAAAAGGGTTTTATTACAGACAGAAATACTCCTCAGTTTCATCAGCTGTCCGGGTGGCTGGTCGCAGACGATCCCGAAGGTGAAGAAGCCGGATGTGGAGGTCCTGGGCTAGCTGGTTACACGTGGTCTGTGGTTGGGAGGCCGGTTGGACGTACTGTCATATTCTCTAAAACGACATTGTAATAAAGAAATTAACATTAAATTCTCTGACAAGAGCTCTGGTGGACATTCCTGCAGTCAGCATGCTAATTGCACATTCCCTCAAAACGAGACATCTGTGGCATTGTGTTGTGTGACAAAACTTCACATTTTAGAGTGGCCTTTTATTGTCCCCAGCAAAAGGTGCACCTGTGTAATGATCATGCTGTTTAATCAGCTTCTTGATATGCCACACCTGTCAGGTGGATGGATTATCTTGACAAAGGAGAAATGCTCACTAACAGTGATGTAAACAAATTTGTGCACAACATTTGAGAGAAATAAGCTTTTTGTGCATATGGTACATTTCTGGGATCTTTTATTTCAGCTCATGGAACATGGGACCAACACTTTACATGTTGCGTTTATATTTTTGTTCAGTATAGAGTAATGTAATGTAATAATGTAATAAAATGTGTACCTGTCATGTCTGTATCCATCCAACTTTCAAATGTGCAACCATAACAGTACTGTAGTTGAGGTGTGTAGTCCTCATAATCTTTGGCTCAGAGTGATAATATCTAGCCTCCCTGCAGTGCCTCTGTATTTCAACATGGGACTCAGTATATGGAAAAGAACACAGTAGATTTGCCAATGATGGTGCTCCTCTCTCCTAGCCACAATGCATAACTGCGTATTAACGCACCATGATCACAAATCAGTGACTGACGGCTCCCTATGTCAGAGATGTTTTGATCTTTTTAGCATTATTAGTATTGGTTGCTTTTCCCTGTGTAGTGCAGTGAGTGTGAGGGAGCGTGGCGTCTTGTGCTTAAAGGACGTACAAATTGTCTGCCCTTGCCTGACAGTCTTGATCTCTGGCTTTCTTACTTTGCTCATTATAAAGGTATTTCCATTTTATTAAGTTCTCTTTTTTTTCTATCCCATTCCCTTTGTACGGCGGAGAATTAGCATACCTCTATTCTCGGGGAAAGAAGTAATGACAGCAATTTCTTTTTATTTTCTCTTCCCCCACTAGCTGTAAGAGTCTGGTGTAGTGGCACCTGCAGAAGCGACAGGCGCAGAGATGAGAAGCGAAAGAGAGCAGTTGATTAAATCATCATCAAGTCGCGCCGCTAGAAAGTCAATTCTGCTCGCCGTCTACAATGATATCCTTTTATCTTAAAGTAATGAGCTGTGGCACTTTTGCATCGGGTAATACGATGAGTTCTATTAGCGTGTTCCATTTGCTTCACAAGCAAGGGCAAGTCATTCCAGCCTGCTTCTATCTCGACAATCAAAGCAATTGGCTGCACAGGCAGGCATGGGAAAACGGGAATGGAAGGGGCGAAGAAAATAAAGAAAAGAAAGAAAGAGAGAAAGGCTGGAGGCATTTTTTATGGATCACAACACAGTGGAAAAAATAAATGTCCCCATTATTTTAACTCCTCGCCTGCCTGCCTGTCTGCTCTGCTTGGTGTGCTCTGCACAGAGACTGCAGACGCTAATGAGTACTGGGTCACATTACTCTCGTCACAGTCTGAAGGCTTAAACACATGAAAGTAGTTCAGACAGTAATACAGCTCATCATATCCTGTCTGCTCTTGCATTAACTCTGTGTGGGAGTCTGTTGCTCTGTACCGTGCCGTGAGAGATGCACTGACAGGCCCCTTTATTCACTTACTGGAATAAATATATATATGTAGTTACAGTTAGCATGCATGATTTGGAGAACATGCATTGTTGTATGTAATGGCGTACATTAGCCTTGTTTATGTTTCCAGCTGACAGGCTATGTAGTCTACATTTGGCTGTTGGCTTGGCTCTCTGTGCACTGTGTATTAACGCAGGGGGAAGGAAGGAGTGATAGAGAGAGAGGGAGAGTGTTAGATGAGAGTGTTTGCTCAGTGCGTTTATTGCCTATGCATAATTTATGAGGTGCTGGAGCTGACCGTCATGGCAGTGTGCCGGGGGCTGGCCCCTGGGGCCGTGTGGTACAGGCCCGTAAATTGGATGCCCTGCTCCTGCTGAGCTCACAGTGCAGTGCAGGCCCCTCTCCCTCTCCACTGGTCGAGTCAGCCAGGGGAATACAGTGCCAGAGGCTCAGCCTGCCTTCTACCTTTGAACTCTGCAGGCAGCATGGACCCGGCTCAACAGAAAATAAAAAATTAAAAGCACCAGGCTTAGGCAGGCAAGGGCCCGGCCCCCACTGTGGCCTGGCCCCCAGCGCTGTCAGTCAATCACCCCATACTGCGCTGGCACAAGGCTAAACCCTCTGTGCTTTAATCGACACTACCCCCCCTGCTTCACACACAAACACACACACACCCAGTGCCTTCTTCATTACCGACTCCAGTGCCTCCCCGCTCATCTGCCATATGCACAACTTCGAGGGCCGCCGGCCACCCAGCATCCCGCTAATTAGTTGATAAAGAATTAAGTGAACCTTGAAATTGAAATTGGGGAAGAAAAACTCAAATCCAACCTTTTTTTTTTAAGGCCACCTTTCTGTTTCTCTTTTCTCTCCATCCTTCCATCCTTCTCCTCAACCATTTATATCAAAAAAGAAGAAAAAATAGACCTACATCCCAGAAAATTGTAATTCCAGTGCTCGTTATGTTTTCAGACTCCAGCTCTAGAATTGTTTGTTTTGAATCTTAATAAGAACGACCAGATGCTTGCATGAGATATTTTGTGGGCCCTTTTGTTTCATATTCTGGTCCATGTCTCCGCTAAACAGTATAATGGATTGGCCTAATGACATTCTCTCATTGAATATGATGGAAATACTATTCTGTACTGAGTTCTCCATTAAAGACCTGATAAGATGTGCTGTGTGACGAGGTAAATTAGATTAAGTACACTCACATTTGAATGAAATAAAAGAAGGGCGAGGGACTTTATAATTAAAGACACGGTAGATGCCTAGTTATTCTAACCATGTTACTCTTTTATCTTACAGTGTGACAGCGAGAGCGACCAGGAACACAAGGTAAGACTCCATTTTTGTGTTTACCTTTCTCTACCGAGACAGTCCTTCCTTCCTGCAATGCAGATAATTTTCATGTATCTTTTATCAATGTGGTTTCAACAAGGATCAAATATTAGACTTTCTTTAAGAGTGTGAATTTCTATTTAATTAGAATTAAACATCTAGTTAATAACCGTTGGAAAGGCCTAATTAGCTGCACATTAATTATAAATGACTAAATGATGTACGAAATCTAAATTGAACTGTTATGGCTTTAGATTACAGTTAAGTGGAGCTGATATGGCTGTGTGGCTTTCCATTAGGGTTTATACACTATTTTCTCTAATCGTTCCTCACAGAAGCATTGTGTCCTGCAATGTGTTTCACTGTCTTCACCTCTTGTATAAAAGTAAAATAATAGTATTAAAAGTGTAATTATTTCACTGTTAACAGTATAATTTACCTCTATTCATATTGTATCTCAGTTTCTTATTTTAAACAGACTTTATTTTAATGTAGGTTTGTCCAAAACCATGTGGCTCTGAATTGGTCTGTATGTTGCAAAGTTGGATGTTTGCCGGTGGTCTGAACTTATTCTCAGATACTGTATAGTATTCACATATCCCTCTGAGCAGCCATATTTTCCAGGAACAGTAAACTTGCAACTGTAAATCCAGCAACAGTGTGATGATTTAGAATACCATTTGTTGTTTGTTGTTTTGTTTAGTCGCTTCTGTAAATTGTGTAGTTACTCAGTGTGGTCGATTCAAATTACCCCTGTCGCCGTGGCAATTCCTTTTGTTTCAGCAACGCGTCGTAGCCTGTAATCCCCCCAGCAATTTTATTAATTCATCCCGGCTCACATTACAGTGGTGATGAACAGAGCTGAGCGCCACGTAGTACCTTTCTGTCATAGATTAATTGTGTGTTAAAAGGAGTGAGTTAGTAAATAGGGTGGCTCTGATCGCTGACTGCCACCGTTCCCCTCTGTGTTATGGAGTAACTGAAGCTCACACTCCTCAGAGTCAACCCCGTTACCCTGTAGTCACCTCAGTCACTATCTGTCCCTGCTAGGCATCAGCCTCGCTCTCTCTCTCTCTCCATCTTTCTCTCTCTCTCTCCATCTCTCTCTCTCTCTCTCCTCTCTCAATCTTTCTCTCTCTCTCTCACTCTCCATCTTTCTCTCTCTCCAGCCACCAACCACTGGGATTATTTGCATTCTGTGGATGTGTTCTACTTTAGAAAACGGCGGTGGGTGGGGGGGGGGGGGGGGTGCAGTCGTTTTAACAGGTCACATGTATTCAGATGAGGACAAACATGGCTAGTTTCCTCCAGAATCAGGAAATGGAAAAAGTGTTCCCAGGAGAAATCCCGTTCTGCCTGGTGTAGAGAGGCCTCTGCCGTGTTGACAGGAGCCGCAGGGGCTCTGATAAGAGCCAGCTATTCTCCTCTCTCTGTCGTGTGTGTGTGTGTGTGTGTGTGTGTGTGTGCGTGTGTGCGTGGTGGACAAGTATGTGTGTGTGTGTTCTTTTAATACATCCTGTCTCCAAAGGGCAGTCAACACTCAGGCACGTGCACAGATAGGGCTCAACCAGTGCCTGAGCACCTACCCTTTTGCCCTCCTATGAAAAAGTGCCCTCGCAGCTCGGTGGATGTTTTACATTTTATGAATTACTTTTATTGTATTATCTTTTCCTTTTTGGTAAAACAAATGAATTGCACATCAAACTAACTAATTTCATAAGCTCTTGAATCTCAGAAAATACTCCCTCCGCCGCCCACAGAGCACACTCGTCTGACTTGCATGCAGTGGCCTCTGACTGTGGGCGCTGGGCGGGGAGACATGAATACTGGTAGGAGGCTACTTTTGAGTTGGATCTGTCATGTGTGTCTCCCACTGTTAGTGACAAAGAATGAGGCAGTTCGACTGCTTGTTAGTAAGAGGCCGATGTCAGCAGCAGAACAAACTCAAATTGACTGATAGACACTCTTTTCCTGATGTCAATCATCTCTTGTCGTCTCTAGGCCTAGGAGTCATTGGCACTAGCTTGCTTACAATGTGTGATGAGTGAGCGTGTTGTTGCAGAAAATAAATAGGCCTATAAATGTTGACATTTTGGCTACAGAGGCAGTTGGTGTGATTGTCTTTTGCTCTTTTTTTTGGGGGGGGGGGGGGCACAGACCTTTTTTATTTGGAGCACCTGCCCCCACAAAGGTCTGTGCACGGCCCTATCAACACTGTCAAAGCTGTGACATGGATGTTCTCCTGGGTGCTCTTTACAAAGTGACCTGTTGGATGGGAGTCCTCTAACATGACATGATAATGGTGTGTTGGCTGACAGATAGAAGCCAGGGCACATACACATAGACACACACACACACACACACATCTCTCTGTCTATTATTAACCCTACCTATCTTATTATTTCCTTCTCTATGACAGTCTCTCACATGTGAAGGCCTTTTAGAGTTAAGACGGGGTGACAGGGGGACAGGGTGTTCTCATCCTACTGTCACTTTAACAGACAATGTCTGTGTCTGGTCTTAAACTGAGGGAGATGGTACACTATCTATCTATGGCACTGTTCTGTCTCTTTGTCCCTGTAATAGTGTTTTATGGCCCATCTCGTTGTTACCCAGTGTGTTATTGAATGGTACGGCCTGTCCTCTTTTCATCAGACAGCGTGGGCAGGTCCATCTGGGCTCAGGGCCTGCACCCGGGGTCCGTCCAGAGACTCCCGGTGGTTGATGAATTGGCGTCGGTATACAAGAGAGAGAAAAAAGCTCATCCAGTGAGTCTGAGCCAAACTCTTCTCAAAGCTTTGGCCAGCCTGGACGATCCAATCCTGGCCCTGGCTGTAAAGTGTGCTTGGCTTCCAGGTTCTATTCTTGAAAAGCTCAAGAGTCAACAATTGTATTCCGGCTCTCTCTCTCCCTCCCCAGGCCAGGCAGGCTTGAATCTGATCCAGGATCAGGTATTTCATTTTTTTTTTTTTTTAGCTAACAGGTAGGACTGGGCTGTTCATTTGGAGCAGCTTGAGTCCCATTTTTAGATCAGGATTACAGGCAGGAGGAGAGGAGAGGAGCGACGGAGAGAGAGGGGGAGAGGGAAGGATTCCATAGCCTAAAGGTGCCTTTAATGTCCGCCTGGCCGCCAAGATCCAATAACATTCCCTGTTTCATGGCGTAGTTAACGTCAACAGGTTTTTCACCATCTGAGAGCGTTTAAAGGCTGATGAGGCTAAAGTGACTGTGAAATGGGCTCAGTCTTTAACGCTAAAGTGCACATGTTTATGTGCCCAGACCATCTTTCAGTTATTTAAGAAAAATTCCCTGTGCTTCTCCTTGGGCATGTGGATACAGTTGCATAAGATTAAAATATGCAGCTTTTATTCTCAAAATGTGCTTTTCTTGAAAAATCTTTAGAAGCATTAGTTATAAGATGGAAATGACTGATGACTGTTCTATGGAAATGACTTTTAACATAGTCAAGAGCACCAGACACTCTCCAGACCCGACTAGCTAAATGCTTAAGTGATTTTCTTGGTAAGTTGCACCATAAACTACATTTACATTTACATCATTTAGCAGACACTCTTATCCAGAGCGACTTACAAAACTACCAGTCAAATGTTTTACAAAGATATCTGGTGGTGTTCAAGTGCTTTTTACTAGACTAGAGCGTCAGCCCCCAGCCCTGAGTGACTGAAGACTACTTAGGCCTTTTATGAAGACAACGAGTCCTCTTATCCTCCCTCTAATATAAAACTCATCCACAATACCTTATCATTCAACTGTATTTTATTCCTCCTACCCCAGAGCCTCTTTACCTAGACCACACCTTCACTAAGTGTGTATTTATTCACCATCAGTCTATCAGCATTTGGCCACCAAGCAGTAAATGTCATTTTAAAAGCGGTTTGTGTCTTATTAACAGCATGGAAAAGTGGTGTAATTTGCCATAGTTGGCTCGAATTGGAGGTGAGGGGAGGCTGTAAGTGGGTGCTTTAGTGGAGCCGTCATGGAGAGGACCTGTTTGTCCTTGACATCAAATAAAGATCTGAGCTGGTAATATATTTGCTGTTTTTTTTTACTGTTTGGCATTTTTTGCCCTCAGGCAAACAGCACAAGTCGCGTTTCTCAATCACTCAACGAACAAACAGCGCTGTACATAAAAACGTTTTGTCTCCCCCTCCACACCCTATTGCTGGGGAGCTGGATGAGTAATAAAAAGCAGAGAGCGACTTGTCAGCGTTAAAAGATTGTGTTTTGCCCCCTCCAAAGGAAGAGTATAGTGTTTACAGGCTTGAGTGGGTGCTCGCTAGGCCGGGGCTGAGGCTGATTGCACTAGAGGACCCTGTCAGCCTGTGATTTGTCACGTACTCTATCATCCTTGTCACTCCGCAGAGCGTTGTCATAGGTAACGTATCGCTCCCCCCTCTCCCTCTCCCCCATTCTCCCGTCTTTGTACCCAGTCTGTGTAGGACATTTGTATTTACTTTGGGGGAGTGTGATTTGTTCCTCATGGATAATATGACCCTTAGCGGAGCCGGATCATGGGTTAGTTGAAGTGATATTTTCCGGTAATGGTAGTCGTACATCATGGCTGTCAGGCCGGGTTAGGAGGCGAGCACATTACAGCTCCATTTTAGCACTGCAGGCATCTGGGATTATTTTCCATAACCAAGTATGACATGACCGCTCTGCGGAGTGCATTACATTTTTACTAGCTTTTTCTCCTCCCCCGGCAACTTCTGTGGCTTTTCCCCAGGACCAGGAGGGGAGCAGGGGTAGGGGGGCGGGGGGCGGGGGGCTAAGGGCTGCCACTGTGATGGATACCTCGGAGTACCAGCAGCCCCAGCCAAGGTTAGCCAGTGTCACAGACCTACACAGGTCCTCTCCATCCCACTACTGACAAATCCCCACTCCCTCTGAGGCTGACCACAGCAGCCTGCTACCTCACATAAACACACACACACAGAGAAAAAGATAGAGGGAGTGAGGGAGAGGGAAAGAGCAGGCTTTTATTTCCAATAACAAGAAGCTATGAAATGAGGAATATAAAAATGATTGTGCCTTGACATTTGTCCCTCTGAGCAATTTTCGCTTAAGACGATGAATCAGAAAAACACCCCTGACAGATAGAGAACATTCAGACAGCAACACCCCCTTTGCTCCCTCCCTCTCTCGATCCCTCTCTCCATCAATCCTTCACTTTCACGGACAGAAATTGTCCTCAGACATGGGAGAGAAGACAATGAAAACAGTGGAAACAATGTGGAGGCGCTCTGCTCTCCCTCCCTCCCTCCCTCCCTCCCTCCCTCCCTCCCTCCCTCCCTCCCTCCTTCCTTCCCTCCCTCCCTCCCTCCCTCCCTCCCTCCCTCCCTCTCAGGCAAGGTCAGCGGTGTAAATGCCACCACCTCTTGCCATTGACAAATGGTCGCCCACCCTGTCTGGTAATCAGCCGAGCCCCAGAGGTGGGTGAGCAGGAGGAGCTCATTAACGCGGCTCAGATGAGAAATTAATGTGGAGACCTGGGCCCTGGCCGAGCGCTACACTGACGGCATGCCAGGGAGGCCAGAGGCAAGGGGAGGAGAGGGGAGGGGAGGAGGGCGATGGATGGATGGGGATGGACTGATGCTGGGCTGGCTGGTTGACGGATGGCCAGGTCAGCATGCTCTCTTTCTCCACACAGGCCCAGCAGGCAGGCAGACACACACACACACACACACACACACACACACACACACAGCTGTACATAATGACAAGGCAGAGCATTGGACCATGGGAGAGAAGGTCAGCATGCCCCGAGGAGAGTGTTACACTTCTCCCACTGACATACTGATAATTAAACACAACCAATGTAATCAACTGTCAAAATTGTGATTTCTTTTCACTAATTGCATGATGAATAAATGTCAGAGCAGTAATACTGTTTTACGCTATTTATTTTCCTGGTAGGGTTGTGGACCATTTTAGTAGTTAATATATCACTAGCATGTAAGGGTATATGTATGTACACTTAGCATCCCAGTACATTGTGGGCATTCCTCTGCTATATGTTTCTATGACCCTGTACAGATCTGTGTAACACTGTGGTGGTAGCTGTTTTCAACCTCTAGCCATTGTCTCTCCTGTGGTCACTGAGTAACCCTGTGGGCCCTGGTCAAAAGTAGTGCACTATATTGGAAATAGGGTGCCATTTCAGACACAGCCCAAGTACCCAGTCCCTAGTTCCCAGTCACTAGTACCCAGTCACTAGTTCCCAGTCACTAGTACCCAGTCCCTAGTTCCCAGTCACTAGTACCCAGTCACTAGTTCCCAGTCACTAGTACCCAGTCCCTAGTTCCCAGTCACTAGTACCCAGTCCCTAGTTCCCAGTCACTAGTACCCAGTCACTAGTTCCCAGTCACTAGTACCCAGTCCCTAGTTCCCAGTCACTAGTACCCAGTCCCTAGTTCTCAGTCACTAGTACCCAGTCCCTAGTTCCCAGTCACTAGTACCCAGTCCCTAGTTCCCAGTCACTAGTCTCTTCCCCCAGCAGGCATATCCTCATACCCTCATTCTATCACAGTACATCTCCCTGTACTAACACTCAACATTACAATGAGGACAATAATCAACATGTCACTAATGTCCACTCAGCAGCAGCACCCATGCCATACTCCCCAGGCACTTACACTACAGACATTGTAAGTAAATACACAGTGATAAAAGTGACAACCCCTGGTCTGCCAGGCTACTAGTGGAGCCCCAATGTGTATTTGGTAGGCCAGTGATGGGGTGATAGACCAATAATCTGAGGGTTAGGTTACTGCCTCTCTCTCTCTCTTCACTGGTCTCTCTCCTCCTCACTTTTGGGCTCACCAGTCCCTGATGGGGCCCCTGATGGGGCTCCCTAACACCCACAAGCTCCTACTCTTCCCCCCGACTCTGGGCATCCATGACTGAGGATCAGGAGAGGTCAGTGGTGACAGCTACAGTACACTACACTACAGCCTCTTTGTCCCTGTGGTATAGAAGCTCTTCTCTCTCTCTCTCTCTCTCTCTCTCTCTCTCTCTCTCTCTCTCTCTCTCTCTCTCTCTCTCTCTCTCTCGCTCGCTCTCCCGCTCTCCCGCTCTCCCGCTCTCTGTCTCTGTGTTTTCCTAGCTCTCCAGAGCCCTCGACCTCACCATTCATTTATGGCCAACAATAAAAAGTAATAATGTACACATTTGAATAGGGACAAGGTTACCAAGTCCTTGAAATTGAATGAAGGGAAAACACTCGGCAGTGGCAACATTTCAATTCCCAATGCAGATGGAGAACACAGGCAATGAAAAAATAATTTTATCAGCAACAAAAACCATAAATACACTGTTTGAATGAGATATTCTCTCCTGTGGAAAGAAAAACCATTTCCATCTTTCCTGACCTGGAAAAGAAAAATGTCCCTGTCAAATTGTGGATCTATATCACCGCTTTAATGAGATCCGCTGCATACAGGGAAGCTTTGGTTGGGAAACAAAACTTAAGCCATGAAAAATTAACATGTATAGATGTATGAATGTATGTATGCCCTGGGGATTTTTCCTTGCACATAATGCCATGTTGAGTATAAGCCTTCATAAACAAGATATTGATGACATTAGTACTATTTTTGGCAAATGAAATGGACCCAGTGGTGTAGTGGTGCCTGAAGAAGTGGGTATACTCTAGTTTGGCCCAAAATTCCCAAACGGCACACCAAGCTAAGGAAAGGTGCCCTGTGTGAAAAATTATCTGCGAAACAGTGACATACACTCTGAATCACCTAAAATGAGAAATCCCATATTGGTCTTTCACAGTCAGGCCAACCAAAGCTGTACTGTGCAAGTAGGCTAATAATTGGACTACTATTGAAACAGATAAATGAGGCTGTCAACTGAGTCAGAAACTCACAGGTTTCAGATTATTTCCACATTTCCACACCTGGATGTTTTGCTTCATATTACGAGGCATGTCTTACCTTGCTTTAAAGTAGACTACACTCTTAGAAAAAAGGGTTCCAGAAGGGTTCTTCAGCTGTCCCCATATGATAACGCTTTTTGGCTCCAGGTAAAACCCTTTTAGGTTCCATGTAGAACCGTCTGTGGAAAGGGTTCTACCTGGAACCAAATAGGGTTCTTCCTATGAGGACAGCCGAAGAACCCTTTTAGGTTCTAGACAGCACCTTTTTTTGTAAGAGTGTATAGCCAAAATCCCGCCATAGAAACATGGAGGCATTATCCTAGTCATATTAGCAACCCATGATAGTTGTTACATCATTAGATCTCCTCTCTTTCTAAATTTCATACGGATATTTCCATCTCTGTCCATGAAACCGCAAATTGCATTTTGGAACATTCGCGCGTAGGCATACTGCCGTTTCTCTCTCGCTGTGCCTAAAATGTGAAGAAATAATATTTCACCAACATTTTAAGCGAAACATTCTGATCTGTTCCATCAGCCGTATTAATTGATATGGCGTATACCTCCACTACACTACTTTGATATACATAGTTGGGATTAAGAAGTGAGTATACACAATGCCCACTGAAAAATAAGTGGGTATAAGGCATATACCTGCGATATACCCTCCACTACACCACTGCATGGACCAATGTTTTTTTGCTATTTATATTAAATGTCTGCTGTATTTCCTCAGTTCTGGTCATGAACTTAATCTCCTATCCCTGTTACTAACATACTAATCTGCTGAACACTTAATGCCATCCATACACTACAAAACAACATTAACCTAGAGTCGATGTCCGCGATCCGTGGAAATCGAATTAGCATAATAACACAATCCCCATAAAAATCTGTCTGTTTACGCTAGAGATATCTGTTTTTTTCACAGGCGGTGTCTCAATCCACCACATCCGCCGATGTCGGCCTTCTGCATCTGTGGTGGAAGGTGGCAGAGCTACAGCGGTGTTTGTCAGACCAGGAGACATCCCGATAATCGGTGTTCTCGCGAAAATGTCTGTAGCTCTCCGAACGGTTTGGGGTACAAACTAATATGACCCCTCTATGGTAAGATGAGACTCACAACCACGTACAGTGAGGGAAAAAAGTATTTGATCCCCTGCTGATTTTGTACGTTTGCCCGCTGACAAAGAAATGATCAGCCTATAATTTTTATGGTAGGTTTATTTGAACAGTGAGAGACAGAATAACAACAAATAAATCCAGAAAAACGCATGTCAAAAATGTTATAAATTGATTTGCATTTTAATGAGTGAAATAAGTATTTGACCCCCTCTCAATCACAAAGATTTCTGGCTCCCAGGTGTCTTTTATACAGGTAACGAGCTGAGATTAGGAGCACACTCTTAAAGGGAGTGTTCCTAATCTCAGCTTGTTACCTGTATAAAAGACACCTGTCCACAGAAGCAATCAATCAATCACATTCCAAACTCTCCACCATGGCCAAGACCAAAGAGCTCTCCAAGGATGTCAGGGACAAGATTGTAGACCTACACAAGGCTGGAATGGGCTACAAGACCATCGCCAAGCAGCCTTGTGAGAAGGTGACAACAGTTGGTGTGATTATTCGCAAATGGAAGAAACACAAAATAACTGTCAATCTCCCTTGGCCTGGGGCTCCATGCAAGATCTCACCTCGTGGAGTTGCAATGATCATGAGAACGGTGAGGAATCAGCCCAGAACTACAGGGGAGGATCTTGTCAATGATCTCAAGGCAGCTGGGACCATAGTCACCAAGAAAACAATTGGTAATACACTACGCCGTGAAGGACTGAAATCCTGCAGCGCCTGCAAGGTCCCCCTGCTCAAGAAAGCACATATACAGGGCCGTCTGAAGTTTGCCAATGAACATCTGAATGATTCAGAGGAGAACTGGGTGAAAGTGTTGTGGTCAGATGAGACCAAAATCGAGCTCTTTGGCATCAACTCAACTCGCCGTGTTTGGAGGAGGAGGAATGCTGCATATGACCCCAAGAACACCATCCCCACCGTCAAACATGGAGGTGGAAACATTATGCTTTGGGGGTGTTACTCTGCTAAGGGGACAGGACAACTTCACCGCATCAAAGGGACGATGGATGGGGCCATGTACCGTCAAATCTTGGGTGAGAACCTCCTTCCCTCAGCCAGGGCATTGAAAATGGGTCGTGGATGGGTATTCCAGCATGACAATGACCCAAAACACACGGCCAAGGCAACAAAGGAGTGGCTCAAGAAGAAGCACATTAAGGTCCTGGAGTGGCCTAGCAAGTCTCCAGACCTTAATCCCATTATAAATCTGTGGAGGGAGCTGAAGGTTAGAGTTGCCAAACGTCAGCCTCGAAACCTTAATGACTTGGAGAAGATCTGCAAAGAGGAGTGGAACAAAATCCCTCCTGAGATGTGTGCAAACCTGGTGGCCAACTACAAGAAACGTCTGACCTCTGTGATTGCCAACAAGGGTTTTGCCACCAAGGACTAAGTCATGTTTTGCAGAGGGGTCAAATACTTACTTCCCTCATTAAAATGCAAATCAATTTATAACATTTTTTACATGCGTCTTTCTGGATTTTTTTGTTGTTATTCTGTCTCTCACTGTTCAAATAAACCTACCATTAAAATTACAGACTGATGATGTCTTTGTCAGTGGGCAAATGTACAAAATCAGCAGGGGATCAAATACCATTTTCCCTCACTGTACATGTCACAAGACTCGTCTGAAGGTAGCCTAGTACCAGTTAAAAACATTTATGGAAGTACATTTGGGGGTGGAAAGGGGTTCAATATTTGGGGGTGGAAAGGGGTTAAATATTTGGGGGTGGAAAGGGGTTTCATGTTTTAATGTCACATGCACAAGTACAGTGAAATGCTTTTCTTGAAAACTCTCAGATAATATAGGACAGACACTTCAAAACAAACATATTTTTTATTTATTTTTTGACTATCTGTTTTGCCATGTATGAATATGTTATTCAATATGTTTCTATGGGCTAATAGCAGTATGGCCAAATTCAATGTTTCATCAAATAATTGTTTTATATAGTTTTATTTTTACTTACAGGGGTCCTTGGTATGACCATATTAAAACAGTTCCATATGTTAGCTTAGTAGAAAACCAGCCCGGGGCCTTAGACCTTAGGGGGTTCAAACTGAATGACAACAGTGATAAAAAATAAATAAATACTTTCTATACTAAGCCCCCTAAAGTGGCATTGGTCAGACCAGACATACAGTAGTTATTTTGAGCCTCTAGGAGAATAATCTGTTTGGGGTTCTAGAACCTTCCATCATGATATGTGAGACTGATATATTTGTGGTCGGATCAAGACTAGGCCGTGGGCCGTACCCTCCTCAGGTGTCTGTCCTCATCTGTATTTATGACACAGCGTTGTCTGTTGCCAGCATTTAATAATGCATGAACTCAGACCTTGGGTTTAAACCGTAGTCTCTGGAAACCCACTCTTTAGGAAAAAACACTATTGTTGTTATTCAGGACTCTTTCCATGGTGCCCATGTCCTGCTCTCTCTCTCTCTCTCTCTCGCTCTCTGGCTCCCAAGCTCATTCTCTTGCTTTCTCCCTCGCTCTCTCCCTCACTCTCTCTCTCTCTGTCTGTCTGTCTGTCTCTCGCGCTCTCTATATATACACTGCTCAAAAAGGGAACACTAAAATAACACATCCTAGATCTGAATGAATGAAATAATCTTATTAAATACTTTTTTCTTTACATAGTTGAATGTGCTGACAACAAAATCACACAAAAATTATCAATGGAAATCAAATGTATCAACCCATGGAGGTCTGGATTTGGAGTCACCCTCAAAATTAAAGTGGAAAACCACACTACAGGCTGATCCAACTTTGATATAATGTCCTTAAAACAAGTCAAAATGAGGCTCAGTAGTGTGTGTGGCCTCCACGTGCCTGTATGACCTCCCTACAACGCCTGGGCATGCTCCTGATGAGGTGGCGGATGGTCTCCTGAGGGATCTCCTCCCAGACCTGGACTAAAGCATCCGCCAACTCCTGGACAGTCTGTGGTGCAACGTGGTGTTGGTGGATGGAGCGAGACATGATGTCCCAGATGTGCTCAATTGGATTCAGGTCTGGGGAACGGGCGGGCCAGTCCATAGCATCAATGCCTTCCTCTTGCAGGAACTGCTGACACACTCCAGCCACATGAGGTCTAGCATTGTCTTGCATTAGGAGGAACCCAGGGCCAACCGCACCAGCATATGGTCTCACAAGGGGTCTGAGGATCTCATCTCGGTACCTAATGGCAGTCAGGCTACCTCTGGCGAGCACATGGAGGGCTGTGCGGCCCCCCAAAGAAATGCCACCCCACACCATGACTGACCCACCGCCAAACCGGTCATGCTGGAGGATGTTGCAGGCAGCAGAACGTTCTCCACGGCATCTCCAGACTCTGTCACGTCTGTCACGTGCTCAGTGTGAACCTGCTTTCATCTGTGAAGAGCACAGGGCGCCAGTGGCGAATTTGCCAATCTTGGTGTTCTCTGGCAAATGCCCAACATCCTGCACGGTGTTGGGCTGTAAGCACAACCCCCACCTGTGGACGTCGGGCCCTCATACCACCATGGAGTCTGTTTCTGACCGTTTGAGCAGACACATGCACATTTGTGGCCTGCTGGAGGTCATTTTGCAGGGCTCTGGCAGTGCTCCTCCTGCTCCTCCTTGCACAAAGGCGGAGGTAGCAGTCCTGCTGCTGGGTTGTTGCCCTCCTACGGCCTCCTCCACGTCTCCTGATGTACTGGCCTGTCTCCTGGTAGCGCCTCCATGTTCTGGACACTACGCTGACAGACACAGCAAACCTTCTTGCCACGGCTCGCATTGATGTGCCATCCTGGATGAGCTGCGCTACCTGAGCCACTTGTGTGAGTTGTAGACTCCGTCTCATGCTACCACTAGAGTGAAAGCACCGCCAGCATTCAAAAGTGACCAAAACATCAGCCAGGAAGCATAGGAACTGAGAAGTGGTCTGTGGTCACCACCTGCAAAACCAGTCCTTTATTGGGGGTGTCTTGCTAATTGCCTATAATTTCCACCTGTTGTCTATTCCATTTGCACAACAGCATGTGAAATTTATTGTCAATCAGTGTTGCTTCCTAAGTGGACAGTTTGATTTCACAGAAGTGTGATTGACTTGGAGTTACATTGTGTTGTTTAAGTGTTCCCTTTATTTTTTTGAGCAGTGTATATATGTTTCTCTCTATATCGCTCTCTCCATCCCTCCTCCCTCTTTCGCTCCCCCCTCACTCTCTCCCCCTCTCTCTCCGTGCCCTCTCTCTTCCTGCCTGCTGAGAGTTTCTCAGACACTCCAAGGTTAAACTTTCTCTATGTGCGCGGTGGATGGCGGCGGGTGTCAGTTAAGGCCCCGCTCACCTACGCAGAAGCCCCTCGGCGACCGGCCAGTCACTTGCACACAACCTCTGCCCCCTCATTTCCCTTTTGTCAAGCCAATGATTCCTGCAGGCGCTCACTTTAGAGTTGACTGCCTTCTATCTTTTTTCTCTCTCCCTCCATCCCTCTAAAGATCAACCTTGCCTCACCTACACAAATGGCTCTATTCCTGAGTTAGTTCTGCTTTTCACTGGCTGGCAGTGTCTGTTAGTTGTATAGGCGGTGAAGGATACACCAGTGAAAGGATGTTTTTGTTGCTATTGTCACACTAACACAAGGTAGACATTGTGTTGTATTGCGTCGTATGCAAGGCACCGCTGAATAGATCCTTGAAAAATTATGGAAAATAGAAAAGATTCACTCCACGCATTCTTATAACGAGAGTTCTTTAGTGTGCACCTTTAGTAATGTCATGTCACTGTGCTTCACTGTTTACTTCCTGGCTAAGAATTCTGGTTATGTATGTTTTATGGCATATGGTGGAGTTATGGCTAGTAGCCATTATAGGAAGCTGTATCTCCCTGTACTGTATCTCTAATACCCTGGGAGGTCCCAGGTCACCTCTGAAGACAACCCTAAATATGCCGCTCTGACATCCCGCCTGTCACAACAATAGCTGCCCCAGCATGCACAGCGGTAGCTACAAATGATTCAAATGACGCCAGGGGCCTCCCCTCCACCTACAGTACCTAGCAGTTCCAGCTCTCCTCCTCAGGTCTGTCCTTGCCTCCCTGTCCTCCCCGTCTGTTCCTGTTACTGCCTCGACCAACGCTAACTTGTTAGAGCTGCATAATTAGGTAGCTTTGCTGCAATGCTGCCTCGTCGAGGCAACGGGAGCAGGTTGAGTCAGAGAATCATGTCCAACCCCTGTCCTGATTGGTCCTGGGGGATTTATTGACAAAACAGGGAGAGAATCACGTTGGGCTCTAATTATGTGTACAAGACATAGATGACCCCAGGGAAATTAAATGAAATTCCCCAGCTTGACGGGCTGGCTGTACTCCCCCCATGGGAGCCATTTTGGATCTTATTAAGTCAAGCCATTGTTTGCCTTTATGAGGCCACTGCACTGCGCTAGAGCTAGCCAGGCACAAGCTAACTGCTTTTAAGTGGAAGCTTTGGCTCTGCGGCCTTGGCACACAGTAGCAGTACTTCAATGAATTGCGATCTTGGTTGATATTGTAAAGAAATAACGTTTTACTATAGCTTGCTAATGTAACACCTGCGTTGAGCCGCAGTATGTTATTAGTTTCCTGTCATGGCATCTCTCCACATATGTGTCTCTATAAGCACCTTAGGCCTGATCATTCCCCTTAGCTACCTACCCTCCATACTGGACAGGAATTGATGGCCCTCTGCATGTGCAAATGAAGTGATAAGAGGTCTCACCCCAGATTACAGTCTAAGTGGTTCTGAGGAAGCTTTATGGAGATTAATGAATTCATGAGGTTGGCTGACAGTTTCTTAAAAAGCAGTATAATAAGGAATAAATCACATGGTTAGCATGTTGTTCCTCCATAGTGATTTCAGATGAAAGGGAAGGGGAGGGAGACACACAGGGAGACTCCTGGGAGGTAATAGGAATACCTCACTATGGAGCTATTGTAACTGACCCTTGTTTATAGTTCTCTGTTTGCATTAATCACAAGTAACCTCATATTTTAAAACAGGAACATTAGCCGGTAATACTAGCAGAAGTTTAGCAGAAAGGCCCAATACATTAAAGGCCCAATGCAGCCGTTTTGATATTAATATCAAATAATTTCTGTGTAACAATTAAGTACTTTACTGTAATAGATTCCCATTAAATCAGGCAAAATTAGCTTTTTAGCAAAAACTTTCTCAAGCAAGAATTTTCTGGGAGTGGTATGAGTGAGGAGGGGAAAACTCAAAACTAGCTGATATTGGCAGAGAGGTCTGGAACTCTCTTTGTTATTGGTCTGTTAACCAATTTACCGCATGATGATATCACCATGGAAATATGAAACTCCCGCCCATGCAAACCTGCTGATTAGAAGGCCCTGTGTAGATTATACACTACATGACAAAACGTATGTGGACACCTGCTCGTCGAACATCTCATTTCAAAATCATGGGCATTAATATGGAGTTGGTCTCCCCTTTGCTGTTATAACAGCCTCCACTCTTCTGGGAAGGCTTTCCACTAGATGTTGGAACATTGCTGCGGGGATTTCCTTCCATTCAGCCACAAGAGCATTAGTGAGGTTGGGCACTGATGTTGGGCGATTAGGCCTGGCTCGCAGTCGGCGTTCCAATTCATCCCAAAGGTGTTCGATGGGGTTGAGGTCAGGGCTCTGTGCAGGCCAGTCAAGTTCTTCCACACCGATCTCGACAAACCATTTCTGTATGGACCTCGCTTTGTGCATAGGGGCATTGTCATGCTGAAACAGGAAAGGGCCTTCCCCAAACTGTTGCCACAAAGTTGGAAGCACAGAATCGTCTAGAATGTCATTGTATGCTGTAGCGTTAAGATTTCCCTTTACTGGAACTAAGGGGCCTAGCCCGAACCATGAAAAACAGCCCCAGACCATTATTCCTCCTCCATCAAACTTTACAGTTGGCACTATGCATTCGGGCAGGTAGCGTTCTCCTGGCATCTGCCAAACCCAGATTCCTCTGTCGGTCTGCCAGATGGTGAAGCGTGATTCATCACTCCAGAGAACGCGTTTCCACTGCTCCAGAGTCCAATGGCGGCGAGCTTTACACCACTCCAGCCAACGCTTGGCATTGCGCATGGTGATCTTATGCTTGTGTGCGACTGCTTGGCCATGGAAACCCATTTCATGAAGCTCCCGACGAACAATTATTGTACTGACGTTGCTTCCAGAGGCAGTTTGGAACTTTGTAGTGAGTGTTGCAACCGAGGACAGACGATTTTTACGCGCTTCAGCACTCAGTGGTCCCGTTCTGTGAGCTTGTGTGACCTACCACTTCGTGGCTGTACCATTGTTGCTCCTAGACGTTTCCACTTCCCAATAACAGCACTTACAGTTGACCAGGGCAGCTCTAGCAGGGCAGAAATGAACTTGTGACATTCCTGGATTACTCATTATACTAATAAAGTCTGATTTAATCAACAAATATTATAGTCAGTTTAACAAAGGTAAAGGGTACAAGACTGTATACATATCTGGCTGTGTTGGCAAAATCACTACATATCCCATCGCTTGGCTGGTGAGAGGCTGCCCGTTGTCACAGTTCCAAGACCAGTCAGAAATGTCCAGCTAACCCTATGCCAATGACGCCGGTAGATCTCAAAACTGAACTTGGATCCGCGTTAAGTAGCAATGATATCCATTGCCACCGTTGTCTTACAACACGACAGATAGCTCGAACCAGTCATGACTATTCAACAAAACAATAAGTCATTTTCAAGTTTCTTTCCAGTGAATTTAGCAAAGGAAAAGTTTTGGGACAGAGTTGGCCTACAAGATTACATTATTAATTTTGCTACTCTGATTGGCTAGATTTGTTAGAGACGATCCAATCGCTGATTAATTTGTTTTGTACATCACCCCTCATTTTGAAGTCCCACAAACGACTTCTAGGATGGCAGTTTCAGACTGAATGTATGTAGCGATCGGTAGAGCAGTGGAATTAAATTCCAGGTGAGTGGTCAGGCAACGAGACTCTATGCTGTCTGTTTATCTGCACACAGATTTTAATCATGCTCCATTTATTCACTCCTATTAAAGTCTCCTCAGACATCTGACTCTCAGATACAGATGCACAAGTCTTTATCAAATTGGAACCATGCGTGAAAATGTCAGGCTAGCTCATCTCACAACACATTGACTGATTCTATGGGCCATTAAACATGGGCTGAAGTGAACGGTCGGTATGTCAGCCGAGATGTTCCACACTCAGTCACTGTTGCCCCGTGGCCATGTGCCAGTGCTAGTACATATTCTCAGATTGTTAGGAAAATCCCACAAAATAATTGCCGGAAGATACAGATGCTTTTCTCCCCTGTTCTCAGGCTTGGGGAGAAGACTAGGATGTGTTCTGAATGCCAAGTAGAGGTGATTCCTACAGCCACTACCATCATTAATGATATTTCTGTTTGCAGGGCAGTGCACATACCTTTCAGGAGGCAGGTGCTCAAAATGAAAAAGATAGAATTATAATTATTATTTTTTTAAATGTTTTGCATAGGCCTATTTATTTCTGCAACAACACACTCATCACAAATTGTAAGCAAGCTATTTACAGTGCCTCCTAAAGACATGATTGACATGGGGAAAATAGGGTACGCTATTAGCTGATTATTGATGTTGAGGAATTATGTAAATCTGCTAGTCAGCTAGCTTGATTTATTTTTTTACTGATTGTGATTTATCTTCAATGCTCTAAAAATAATAACTTTATAATATAGCATAATATTCATAATCTTCTAACTCATGATATATGGCCGGCTGGCTAGTGGCTTGTGTGGATATTGTCGTATATGGTGGTTAGCTAAAGTCTAGACTCTAGTGTTCAGTGCTTTATTTGTAAATCGAGAGGTGCCGAAAAAATAAAAAGTGCGAGAGGGGGGTGACCTGGGGCGATTTAAAACATATATTTAGTATAAACCATTGCATGCATATCATTACATTTGTGTAGTGGCATAGAGCAGTAGAGTAGAGGCGCTTACACAGTGGTGTACAGTACTTACAGTAAGTACAAATATTTAAAGTACTACTTAAAGTAGTTTTTTGGGGTATCTGTACTTTTCTTTACTATTTATATTTTTGACAACTTTTACTTTTACTTCACTACATTCCTAAAGAAAATAATGTACTTTTTACGCCATACATTTTCCCTGACACCCAAAAGTATTACATTTTGAATGCTTAGCAAGACAGGAAAATGCAATTTTGTTTGTTGTCCGTAGCTTATGCCCGCCCGCCCATACCATAACCCCACAGCCACCATGGGGCACTCACAACGTTGACATCAGCAAACCACTTGCCCACACGATGCCATACACATGGTCTGCGATTGTGAGGCTGGTTGGACATACTGCCAAATTCTCTAAAATGACGATGGTAGAGAAATTAACTAATTATCTGGCAACAGCTCTGGTGGACATTTCTGTAGTCAGCATGCCAATTGCACCCTCCCTCAAAACTTGAGACATCTGTGGCATTGTGTTGTGTGACAAAGTTGCCTTTTATTGTCCCCAGCACAAGGTGCACCTGTGTAATGATCATGCTGTTTAATCTTCTTCTTGGATTATCTTGGCAAAGGAGAAATGCTCACTAACAGGGATGTAAGCGTATTTGTGCACAACATTTTAGAGAAATAAGGTTTTTGTGGTTATGGTAAATTTCTGGGATCTTTTATTTCAGCTCATGAAACATGGGACCAACACTTTACATGTTGTATTTATATTTTTGTTCAGTGTATGTCTGTGTTGTGTGTTGGAGTGTGCCCCTGGCTATCTGTAAAAAAACAAAATGGTGCCGTTTGGTTTGCTTAATATAAGGAATTGGAAATTATTTGTACTTTTACTTTTGACACTTAAGTATATTTTAGCAATTGCATTTACTTTTGATACTGAAGTATATTTAAAACCAAATACTTTTAGACTTGTCTCAAGTAGTATTTTACTGGGTGACTTTCACTTTTACTAGAGTCATTTTCTATTTAGTAGCCTAGGGTTCGGGAAAAGTTGGACATTTTTATAAACGCATTTCATGCAATTCTGGAAATTGGTGTTGCGAAAGTATTCAGCCCCCTGTCTGATCTCCAGACTCTCCGGCAGAGAGGACCTGACCCATGACAAACACACAATACAACTTCTATCAATACATAGCCTCCTCCATTTCTGTTCCTCCAATATCAGGTTAAAGATTTACTGCTTTAAATACAGAATTTGTAAGATTACCAGCTAAGGTGGAAACCCACTCAACACTGGTGTCAGTAACCCTCTCACTAGGTAGCTTGCATGGTGGACTTTTACTCACCGTGCTCTGCTGAGAACAAATGAGTCCTGTACAGTCACCACTGGTCCCAGCTCTGGACACTCAGAGTCATGATACTGCCCACAGTCCTCACACCCTGACGGGTACCATCAAAAAGTAACATATCAGATACCACATACTCTGATGTCTAAATAGGCACAGGCATGCAACGTGAAATACCTACACATACGCGTGTAGGGCTAGATACACACCACAGGCACGCACACATAGGGAGCAAGAGAGCTACAATAGTAAATCAATGTGCACTATGCCTATATGTGCATAACTACCTCAATTACCATTGACGCGGTACTTGTCCTACCTGTATATAGCCATGATATGTTTACTCGTTATTGTTATTCACTGTGTATTTATTCCTTGTGTCACTATTTCTATATTTTATCTTTAACTTTGCATTGTTGGACAAGAACCTGCAAGTAAGTTAGTCTACACCTGTTGTTTACGAAGCATGTGACAAATAAAATCTGATGCCATTTCAAGGGTATTGAAGTTTTCAGTATACTCATAGATAAACTCATCTGGTTGCTCCGTCATCATGACAATCTGCACATTCAAGAAAGAGATGTTGTTACAAATCTTCGTAACGTGTGTATTGTGTATCATTTGCTTTATCTAAATCAAAGCTTTTAAAAGTTTAAATGGGATATCCGAGGCTGATACATCAATTTCTGGACTTTTAAATTAATAATGTATATGCATTGATTCTTGAAGGATATAACTTGAGTTTAGTGCACGTGTCAAACTCATTCCACGGAGGGCCGAGTGTCTGCAGGGTTTTCACTCCTCCCTTGGACTTGATTGATGAATTAAGGTCACGGATTAGAAAGGAACTCCCCTCACCTGGTTGTCTAGGTCTTAATTGAAAGGAAAACCCCGAACCCTCCATGGAATGAGTTTGACTCCCCTGGCTTAGCGCAAATTTCCATCAGAACCCTAAATAGAAGCTTGTTTTACGCCAATGTTTGTAAACATTGTAACTGTAGGGCCTAAACAACACTGTATAGCCTCAAGATATTCTTAATAGTATTATTTTGATATCTTGGATGGTCAGTCCTTGCATCAATAGCTCTATGAAATTCAGTGGTTACATTTCTTCAGGCCCATCCCTCAACTTTTTACCAAAAAGGTGGAGTTGCCGATTTGTTATTTACAAGCTACATTATTACTTAGAGATTATCATTACATTTTCACTACATGATCATAGACATACTATATTTCTGTTGCCACTGTTGGTTGCAACAGAAATACATTAAGACATGCCAGATGGATTTGTCAAATTAATGAATTCTGAAGAATGTGTGCAATCCTCTGAAGCAGTCCAAAAGAGTGGCAAATGTGAGGCCTACACTTCTTGACTAATGTGGATAACTCAACCTGGAGCTATATTCTGGTCAAAAACAGTGGTGTGGTAAATGTATGGGGACCTCACTAAAGCAAAGGCCATTCTTCTCCAGTATGAAAATTACACTGTGTATTCCACGCTAATCACAATTCAGCAGAGTAGCTACATATTAATAAAGACGATCCAGTAAAGAACGGGATCCAGGATTTCACCAGATTCCAAACTCTAGCCGGGTTTTAATAATAATAATATGCTATTTAGCAGACGCTTTTATCCAAAGCGACTTAAAGTCGTGCGTGCATACATTTTTGTGTATGGGTGGTCCCGGGGATCGAACCCACTACATTTACATTTTAGTCATTTAGCAGACGCTCTTACCCAGAGCAACTTACAGTTAGTGAGTGCATTCATTATATTTTTCATACTGGCCCCCCGTGGGAATCGAACCCACAACCCTGGCGTTGCAAACGCCATGCTTTACCAACTGAGCTACATCCCTGCCGGCCATTCCCTCCCCTACCCTGGACGACGCTGGGCCAATTGTGCGCTGTCTCCCGGTCACGGCCAGCTACGACAGAGGCTGGATTCGAACCAGGATCTCTAGTGGCACAGCTAACACTGCGATGCAGTGCCTTAGAACACTGCGCCACTCGGGAGACTACCTTGCCGTTACAAGCGCCGTGCTCTACCAGCTGAGCTACAGAGGACCACAACTCCGATCTCAGCCTACTCCGTCTTCTGCAGTCATGCAAATGTACCATAACAAAGAACAATCGGCATGGTGGCTGGAATGGAGATGCAAACCCCATCTGGAGCCAGTTAATTTCAATATCAGAATGTCGTTATACTGGCCTCTCCGGGAGATTCCGTGTGCACCTCGCAAACTAAAAATATATATTTTGGAAAACAATTATTGTTTGTTAAAATTACAGAAGTTAGAAATAAACATGTTACCTCTTTTCCAAACGACTACACATTTATTGAATCCTGACTCCGGGTTGCAATCTGCTCCAGAAACTGCGCAGGACCGGAAGTGCAGTGAAGTGCACCATGGGAATCGTAGTTTTGCTCAATCGCTCGAGTCATCAGTGGGATTGCCAATAAAACATAGCTACGTTGTCAATATATCTAATTCATGACTCAATTGCTTTACATTTTAGTCATTTAGCAGACGCTCTTATCCAGAGCGACTTACAGTTAGTGAGTGCATACATCTTCATACTGGCCCCCCGTGGGAAACGAACCCACAACCCTGACGTTGCAAGCGCCATGCTCTACCAACTGAGCTACAGGGGACAATTAGCACAACTCTTTGAATGCACTAGATCTATATTACGTTAAAATGTAATTGCTTAAAACAGGTGTGGCTTTCAAACATAAAATACATATAGATCAGATACTTATAATATTCAGAGAAAGGCAATAAGCATTTTGTCACAGAGATTCAAAGAAAACCTCACACTTGGGTGGTTATTCAGTTGATATTTATTGCTCAAGATCTTACACCTTTTATGTCAATAATTAGTAATAATCCCTGCATGGCATTGACTCCCATTCAATATTAGCAGGCAACCAGGTTCTGTGCATTTCACAGAGCCAAAATAAAATGTCAGCAAGCTGTTTAAAAATATACAGGCCCACTGCTTACTGAAATGCATATTCTTGCACTTGTCAGTAGCCATCTATTAGGCTTAGAATCAAGTTTGCAAGGTTAAAACACCCCACATTATTTTCTGAAGTTTGAACATGGTTTTAAGAGGAAATTGGGTTTCGGCATACAGTGGCTTGCGAAAGTATTCACCCCCCTTGGTATTTTTCCTATTTTGTTGCCTTACAACCTGGAATTAAAATTGATTTTTGGGGGGGTTTGTATCATTTGATTTACACAACATGCCTACCACTTTGAAGATGCAAATAAAAAAAATTGTGAAACAAACAAGAAATAAGACAAAAAAACAGAAAACTTGAGCGTGCATAACTATTCACCCCCCCCCCCCCCAATGTCAATACCTTGTAGAGCCACCTTTTGCAGCAATTACAGCTGCAAGTCTCTTGGGGTATGTCTCTATAAGCTTGGCACGTCTAGCCACTGGGATTTTTGCCCATTCTTCAAGGCAAAACTGCTCCAGCTCCTTCAAGTTGGATGGGTTCCGCAGCAATCTTTAAGTCATACTACAGATTCTCAATTGGATTGAGGTCTGGGCTTTGACTAGGCCATTCCAAGACATTTAAATGTTTCCCCTTAAACCACTTGAGTGTTGCTTTAGCAGTATGCTTAGGGTCATTGTCCTGCTGGAAGGTGAACCTCCATCCCAGTCTCAAATCTCTGGAAGACTGAAACAGGTTTCCCTCAAGAATTTCCCTGTATTTAGCGCCATCCATCATTCCTTCAATTCTGACCAGTTTCCCAGTCCCTGCCCATGAAAAACACATCCCCGCAGCATGATGCTGCCACCACCATGCTTCACTGTAGGGATGGTGTTCTCGGGGTGATGAGAGGTGTTGGGTTTGCGCCAGACATAGCTTTTTCCTTGATGGCCAAAAAGCTCAATGTTAGTCTCTTTTGACCAGAGTACCTTCTTCCATATGTTTGAGGAGTCTCCCACATGCCTTTTGGCGAACACCAAACGTGTTTGCTTATTTTTTTCTTTAAGCAATGGCTTTTTTCTGTCCACTTCTGTAATGATGTCATGTCATAGTATTGTGAGGACAGAGGTAGAGTTACGAGGTAAGTGGTTTGGGGTCATGAAGTCTACATTCCTTATGTCAAGGTAGATTAGTGATGTTTAGGATAGTGACTTGGGGTAAAGAGTGATGAACATCAAAGACAGGGAGTGCCCATGGAGACTTACCAGATATATGCCAGGAAGAGGGTAATAGAAGGTATATAAGGTAGAGTGTTTCCTTTGTTCAAGTTAGTTCGTAACACCAAGGGCAAAGCTCTGGTCATTGTTGTAACGAACCCGGTACCGATCATTAAACATTTGCATTAACTGTCTACAAAGTGTCTAAGTATATCCTTGCATCCTTGATTCTTTGATACCCGAGAAACTCATCATAACAACTTCCGTAATGCCCAGCTCTGTGGAGTGTACGTCTTAAAGTGGTCCTATGGACAGATACTCCAATCTCTGCTGTGGATCTTTGCAGCTCTTTCAGGGTTCTCTTTGGTCTCTTTGTTGCCTCTCTGATTAATGCCCTCCTTGCCTGGTCCGTGAGTTTTTGTGGGCGGCCCTCTCTTGGGTCTCCTGAGTGGCACAGTGGTCTAAGGCACTGCATCGCAGTGCTAACTGTGCCACTAGAGATCCTGGTTTGAATCCAGGCTCTGCCGCGACCGGGAGACTCATGGGCGGCGCACAATTGGCCCAGGGTAGGGGAGGTAATGGCCGGCAGGGATGTAGCTCAGTTGATAGAGCATGGCGTTTGCAATGCCAGGGTTGTGGGTTCGATTCCCACAGGGGGCCATTATAAAAAAAAATATGTATTCACTAACTGAAAGTCACTCTGGATAAGAGCATCTGCTAAATGACTTAAATGTTTGTTGTGGTGCCATATTCTTTCATTTTTTTTATAATGGATTTAATGGTGCTCCGTGGGATGTTCAAAGTTTCTAATATTTTTTTATTACTCAACCCTGATCTGTACTTTTCCACATCTTTGTTCCTGACCTGTTTGGAGAGCTCCTTGGTCTTCTTGGTGCCACTTGCTTGGTGGTGCCCCTTGCTTAGTGGTATTGCAGACTCTGGGGCCTTTCAGAACAGGTGTATATATACTGAGATCATGTGACAGATGATGTGACAATTAGATTGCACACAGGTGGACAAATTATGTGACTTCTGAAGGAAATTGGTTGCACCAGATCTTATTTAGGGGCTTCATAGCAAAGGGGGTGAATACATATGCACGCACCACCTTTACGTTATTTATTGTTTAGAATTTTTCTTTTCATTTCACTTCACAAATTTGGACTATTTTGTGTATGCCCATTACATGAAATCCAAATAAAAATTACAGGTTGTAATGCAACAAAATAGGAAAAACGGCAAGGGGGATGAATACTTTGTCACGAATTCAGTCGAGGCTGCCCCTCCTCCTTGCTCGGGCAGGTTTTGGCGTTCGTCGTCACTGGCTTACTAGCCACTACCGCTCCATTTATCATCACTCCATTTGTCTTGTCTTGTCTTGTCAATCACACACACCTGGTACTCATTCCCTCATTAGTCTATGTATAAGTGTTCCCTCTGCCCCCTTGTCCTTTGTGAGTGATTGTTCATTTGTGAGAGTGAGTAGCTCGGTTGAGTTACTCTTTCCTTGTAGTTAGCCAAGGTGGATTTTTCCCTTGTGCTAGTTTCGTTTTGACGCTTGCTGCGCTTTATTCATGTACACTGAATAAACTCTGGATTTCGGTGTTTTACCTCCTGTGCCTGATTCCGTCATTCACACCTCATCACATACT
Source organism: Coregonus lavaretus (assembly GCF_964263955.1). Taxonomy (NCBI): domain Eukaryota; kingdom Metazoa; phylum Chordata; class Actinopteri; order Salmoniformes; family Salmonidae; genus Coregonus; species Coregonus lavaretus. The sequence continues at coordinate 32,378,242 of NC_139997.1, forward strand.
TTTGCAAGGCACTGTATTTCCCAGTTTGTTCCCGCCTTCTCGCCATTAAATCGAGTTAATGAAGAAATCGATGCCTTTGCAGCCTGAATGGGGAATGTTTTATGTACGAACCGGTCCACAGGGGATACAAGTGGATAGCCGGCTGCATACAATGCCTTTGGACGGTAAGATGAAACGACTCAATATGGCCTTCTGCCGGCCTTTGGGATACTCGAGTACCCTTCCTGCGTCTATGATTCTATAAGGAAATAAATGATGAAGTGCTGCTGCAGAGAAGAGAAAGAGAGCAAGAATGTCAGTGAGACAAATTTGAGGATGGCATTTTAGTTAGCCTGCATTGCATTGGTGGGTATTATGTGATTTACTTACTGTGATTTCATGGTCTATCGGTGCTATGCACACTGTTCATCCCTCTCTTTATCCATCGTGTCTCTCCGTCCTCCTCCCTTCCTTGCTTCCTTATCATCCCTCTCTTCCTCCTACACACAGACCCCCCCCCCCACTCTGAACTTTGGTGGTGGGAGATAGTTCATTACCTATGAGCGACCTTCCATCTGCATTCATGGCTACTCTGGGAGCCATTACGATTATGATGGAAATCTCACAAGCCATTAATGGGAGGCGCGCGGCAGAGCACAGGGCTCACTGCAGACACGCTAATGGACTCATTTGTAATTGGGAGAGAGGGAAATGACTTCGCTAGCTAGCAGCAGCTTTGTTTGATGGAGTATGGCGGGAGCGCATGCTAGATTTGACAAATGAACAAATGGGGGTTCTCGTCATCGTCGTCTTTGTGTGTGCGAGTCGTGCGGGCTGTTCCTCTTATACCCCCAACACACAAGCACACACACACTCACACACACAAGTACACACAAGCCATCTACCTCCCCCTCTGACTGTGTCCGGTCCAGACTAGCGCTCAGTGCGTGCCCATACTATTATTATTGGGGGGTGGGGGGGGGATCTTTTAGGCACTCTCCGTCATTGCATTATCACTATGGAACAAAGACATGATACTAGGCTTTCCAGTGGGTTGAGTGAAGGTTGAGATTGTATTTCATGTTATCTTTAGATTTGGGTTTCGATTTTTGACTTAAAGGACCACATAATGTAGCCACAAGTTGATACACTACTTTCAGCAGGCCTCTACCATAATAGTTTTACAGTTACGTCATTTAGGCTAAAATTCATATTTCTGATTATCCTTCATTACAAAAAATACTAGTTTTTTATTAACATGTTCTTTGTGGTTCGCCACATACAGTGGTCGTGATTGGCTTATTAGCGTGGTTATATAAAGTAGAGTTATAACAGAAAAAATATTTCACATCACCTCTTTTATATAAGCAGAAGTATAGGCAGTAGTATAGGCAGTAGTATACAGTAGTATAGGCAGTAGTATAGGCAGTAGTATAGGCAGTAGTATAGGCAGTAGAATAGGCAGTAGTATAGGCAGTAGTATAGGCAGTAGAATAGGCAGTAGTATAGGCAGTAGAATAGGCAGTAGTATAGGCAGTAGTATAGGCAGTAGTATAGGCAGTAGAATAGGCAGTAGTATAGGCAGTAGTATAGGCAGTAGTATAGGCAGTAGTATAGGCAGTTGTATAGGCAGTAGAATAGGCAGTAACATGCACCAACCCTTTTGCTGTAAAAATGTAAAATATTATACTGGACATTTCCAACATGGCCAGCAGGACTTTGCATTAAAAAGGCTTGTTTATCAAAGGTAGCTCCCCGGTGATTCACCTGACAAGGATGAATGAGTGAGTGAGTGAGAGAGAGATTATTTTAATGGCCCTTGGTAGCTAGGGCCAAGCCTCTCTCTGCTCCACTGCTAGGGGGAAAATAGACCTTGTTTGCTACAGGCAGAGAGCTCATATAGACCTACATAGAGAACAGGTGTGGCCCCAGCATTAATATTAAAGTATGTGTGGTAACGGTAAACAATGTCTGTCCGCACCTTGTCTCATTTTATTTATTTGTCTTAGTGTGGCAGATGTTGGGAGGTGAGGCGACCACAGCTTAGTGTGTGCCTGTTTGTGCGTGCGTGTGTGTGCGTGTGTGTGCGTTAGTGTGTGCGTGTGTGCAATTATTATTCATTTCTGTGATCATTGCCCGTAGCAGTACCAGTGTAAAATCAGGTGATACACCTCTCTCTCTATCCTTCTCCCGCTGTTTCTCTGGGGGTAGGCCATCAGGCAGAGAGAGAGAGGGAGAGGGGGAGGGGGAGCGAGAGAGAAAGAGAGAGGGAGCAGCATTTGGTGCTGACAGGCGGTTCTTATCATCTCTGCAGCTACAAGCATGATTACCGCTGACAGCTCCGACTGCTGATAAAAGAGGGAACATTAAAGAAAACAGTGCATTGCAGTCGGCACACCACGCTACTGTTTCTCTTCACTCCTCCTCCTCCCGCTTCGCGCGATGCCGGGTGTCAAAGCTGTCGAACGGGGGAAGTGACATCACAAGATTCCGCCAGCAGTCTGGAGGCTCATCACGTCAGTAGCAGCCTGTCTTGTGTCAGGCTTCCCCCAGGCAAGCTGTGATCCATCCAGCCTTCTTCTTCTTCTTCTTCTCCTCCTTCTCATCCACATCAAGATGACTCTTCTGGTGGGAGAAAAAAACGGAACAGAATGTTTCTCCATCTTGTTAACTGACAGCATTTTTTGTTAAAGCGCTGTCCCAGAAAGCTGAGAAAGTGCAAATGGTTTGGGATTGGCAGAGTGGAAATTGGCAATAAAAGTGTTGTGAATTATTGAGTTTGGATGGGGTTGTGGCGCTAGCTAGCTACCGCATTACTTTGGATTTCACAACCCTCCGAGGTGTCACTGGAAAAGCATGGAGGAGTACTCAATTAAAACACAGAGGAGATTGTCTCTGGCTTCATTTACATATAGTTCTGCCCTGCCAAAAAGTGTGTACATGAGTGTGTGTGTGTGCACGTGTGTTTGTCTGAATGTCTAAAGTTCAAGGAAATAATAGGCCTACACAAGCTGCTGCCATCCCATTCCTCATCCCGTCCACACCAGACCCTGCCTCTCCCCTCCTCCCCCCTTCCCTCCCCCATGGTGAAACTCTCCTCTGGCATGCAGTCAGCTCATTTGGCCAGAGACAGAGAGGGAGAGCCTAGGTTGGCTGAAGCCGCGCTTTTGATTCTCTTTTCATTTATTTGAACTGATCTGCTGTGATTAAGAGCTCTGTGTCTCGTTATTCTCTTTTTGGAAGAGAGGAGCGGAGTGCCGCTGTCTTTTGCCAAAATATGGGAATAATTAGAGACCCAGGCAGGCGTGGGCCGTGCCAAAGCGATGGGAAGCATTCGCTCTCCTTATTAAATTCACTTAAACGCTGTTGTAAATCATGGCTGCCAGTGGGGCTATGCCAGGCCCATGCAGGCTCCACAGCCCCACATTCTCTCTCTGGAAGCTTCCACCATGACTGCCAAGCCAAGTCTGAGAGAGGGAGGTAGGGAGGGAGCTCTGAGAGTTCTGAGAACGGAGCGGCAAAGAACCAACGCTGTTGTTCTACAGTTTGTTTTGGTTATGCTGCTTAATATCGTTAAACAATTTTTTGAGCAGTTTGGGTATTTCATCCCCGACCCGGATTAATGTGAGATGGATGGATGAAGCTGAGACAAAGCTTTGAGACATTTTCAGTGTTCAGAGGCCCTGATATATACGCCACAATGGAGATGGGGGTTCAAATACTAACGCCATACAGGCCAGCTGGAGATGATTTCTGTCTCCCCAAACAGTTTTTTCAAAAGAAGTGAGTAATGATGACTTCAACTTCATGTCATGGGAGATGTTGATTAATTCCAGGACTTTATTTTCTCTCTCTGTCTGTTTTGTCAATCCAGCTATATTATTAAAGACATACTCAAAGTCCCATTGAAGTGTTTAGAAAATGGCAGATCAGCGCTGAAGTGATTATTACCCCTAAAAACCGCCTGCTTGAATGGGTGCCAATATATAAAGAGTTGAGCCCGAGTGCTATTCCATTGTTCTGAATGTTCCGACAAATTTGAGATTATAGAGATGGAGAGAGAGGGAGGGAGGCAGACAAAGGTTGCTGAGAGGAAAAGCGAGAGGGAAAGGACAGCGATGGCGTTTAAAATCAAATACATCAGAAAGCTCAATCAGACCCTGGATTCAGCACGTTGTCAGGGAACAGGAGCAACAAATCAGAACACATTGTTCCACATGGGGGTAATGGGGATCTCTCAGCCAATGACAAGCTTCGGCTATGTTCCACATGATGACAAAGTGCCGCCGCTCTCGATCTCCTTCACACAACACGTTTCCCCAGTCAGCACCTCTCCTAGTCATGACAAGAAGCCAGCTGTGATTCTGGGTCCATTTTTTGAGGCTTTTAGTTGTTGTGTCCTTAGTAACAAACTGTACATGTCATCACCCTGTCTCATATTGTAAATGTCACTGGGCTGGCTTGGACCGGTTGGATTGGGGGAGGTTATTGGGGGCAGTGTGGACGTATGTCCTGATGTGGGTGGGGTTGTTGGGGGCAGTATGGAGGAGGGTCCTGAACAGTCCCTTAACCACGCACCACTAGCTCTGCTCCACCATGCCTCTCTCCTTTCGCCCCTTAAATAAACACAGCAGCAGAGCACTGGGAAGATGGATGAGGATCATGAGCTGTGGCTGGGGGGCAGGCGGGCGGGACGAGGGGGTGGTGGAGGGATAGTGGGGTGGGCGTTTTAAAGGGGCTGTGCCGCCGCTGTGCCGCAGGGGGAAGATGTATGGCACCCAGCCGGTCCCGGGCAGCGCAGCGCGGCGTGGTGGAGGGGAGCAGTAGAAAACAGTGGTCCAAACTAATGATCCGCAGCATGACCGTTATGGCCCCCACAGAAAGGATTGGAGGGAGCTTCAGTCCCCAGGAAATCAATTCCCAGGAAGAGCCTAAGTCCTAGCTGTAAATCATGGAAGTATGGAGCCAGCTGGAGGAAGGAAGGAAGGAAGGAAGAGAGGGAGGCAGTGGGATGAAAGAGGAAGGTGTTGGAGGGATGGTGGAGGGATGGTGGAGGGTGGCGAAGGGCTTCGTGGGGGTTGTGCAAGGAAAGAAAGAGAACACTCTTTTGATCATAAACACTGAAGGCAAAATGACTTGTGGTCTTCCCCACTGAAGGTGCCCAATGATGTGGCTGTTCCAACTCCCTGACTGCCCATCCCTACCCCTCCCTCAACCCCCCAGTCCCCCTGTGTGACGGCTCCATCGGAGGCAACTACGGCGTGGCGCAGCGGCAGGTTTCTCAGATTGATTAATCTCCCTGGGCAGGGCCCCATCAATCCTAATATGGCTCTAATGAAATCGTTGGGTGTTGAGGGAGAGGCGGGGGGTCATAAGTCACTTTAGAAACATATCATGATAAAGAAGGCATTGATCAAGGGGACCAGAATGATGACAAATGCCGGAGCTCTCCAGAAAAACAGCCAGAGCAACAGAGGGGAGGTGCTCAGATGCTATCAGCCAGGCACAGCACTCAGGCCTTGGATAAATCACACCACTATCTAAGGGAAAGACTTGCTTGATTCCTCCAATTTGGTTTTCTGGCTACTAAGCCATACTGAAGATTTTTAAGGTTAACAAACACATAGAGGGAGATAGTTGCTAAGATGGCTGACGATGGAGCTGTCTTTTGTGCCACACATTCTGATTGAGACACAGACATACACACTGAGACCATTGTGTTGACCATTAGTCAGGCCACTACTAAATGATACATCTCCTCCTGTTTTTAGCCACGGCGGCTGGCTGGCTGGCTGCTGCTGCTGCGGCGGTGGTATTGGCTGCAGTGGCGATAACTAATGAAAGCAGTTCCCTTTTCTTCCTTTTTTCCCTTTCGTTCTCACTTCATTATGCAGGCAGCCTCCTGGCGGTATCTGACAGAATGTGCTATCTGCAACCCCCAGCTGCAGTCCCCTTCTCTATCGCCCAATCGCTGGCGGCTTAACCTTACTGATGCCTGCCTGCTTGCCTTCCTATCTGCCTGCCTAGGGATGCATGGAGAAGGGTGGAAATTATGCTGTTATCTGAATAGAGAAAGAGGCCCATACCCATAGCCTGCTGTTGATGTTGGCTCTGTCGGTATTGGTACCAGAGGGGTATAGTCAGTACTGTACTGGGTAGCAGGGTGGCAGTATTGGTACCAGAGGGGTATAGTCAGTACTGTACTGGGTGGCAGGGTGGCAGTATTGGTACCAGAGGGGTATAGTCAGTACTGTACTGGGTAGCAGGGTGGCAGTATTGGTACCAGAGGGGTATAGTCAGTACTGTACTGGGCAGCAGGGTGTCGGTATTGGTACCAGAGGGGTATAGTCAGTACTGTACTGGGTAGCAGGGTGTCGGTATTGGCACCAGAGGGGTATAGCCAGTACTGTACTGGGTGGCAGGGTGTCGGTATTGGCACCAGAGGGGTATAGTCAGTACTGTACTGGGTGGCAGGGTGGCGGTATTGGCACCAGAGGGGTATAGCCAGTACTGTACTGGGTGGCAGGGTGTCGGTATTGGTACCAGAGGGGTATAGTCAGGACTGTACTGGGTGGCAGGGTGGCAGTATTGGCACCAGAGGGGTATAGTCAGTACTGTACTGGGTGGCAGGGTGTCGGTATTGGCACCAGAGGGGTATAGTCAGTACTGTACTGGGCAGCAGGGTGTCGGTATTGGTACCAGAGGGGTATAGTCAGTACTGTACTGGGTAGCAGGGTGTCGGTATTGGTACCAGAGGGGTATAGTCAGTACTGTACTGGGCAGCAGGGTGTCGGTATTGGTACCAGAGGGGTATAGTCAGTACTGTACTGGATAGCAGGGTGTCGGTATTGGTACCAGAAGGGTATAGTCAGTACTGTACTGGGTAGCAGGGTGTCGGTATTGGCACCAGAGGGGTATAGTCAGTACTGTACTGGGTAGCAGGGTGTCGGTATTGGTACCAGAGGGGTATAGTCAGTACTGTACTGGGCAGCAGGGTGTCGGTATTGGTACCAGAGGGGTATAGTCAGTACTGTACTGGGTAGCAGGGTGTCGGTATTGGCACCAGAGGGGTATAGTCAGTACTGTACTGGGCAGCAGGGTGTCGGTATTGGTACCAGAGGGGTATAGTCAGTACTGTACTGGGTAGCAGGGTGTCGGTATTGGTACCAGAGGGGTATAGTCAGTACTGTACTGGGCAGCAGGGTGTCGGTATTGGTACCAGAGGGGTATAGTCAGTACTGTACTGGATAGCAGGGTGTCGGTATTGGTACCAGAAGGGTATAGTCAGTACTGTACTGGGTAGCAGGGTGTCGGTATTGGCACCAGAGGGGTATAGTCAGTACTGTACTGGGTAGCAGGGTGTCGGTATTGGTACCAGAGGGGTATAGTCAGTACTGTACTGGGCAGCAGGGTGTCGGTATTGGTACCAGAGGGGTATAGTCAGTACTGTACTGGGTAGCAGGGTGTCGGTATTGGCACCAGAGGGGTATAGCCAGGACTGTACTGGGTAGCAGGGTGGCAGTATTGGCACCAGAGGGGTATAGTCAGTACTGTACTGGATAGCAGGGTGTCGGTATTGGCACCAGAGGGGTATAGTCAGTACTGTACTGGATAGCAGGGTGTCGGTATTGGTACCAGAGGGGTATAGTCAGTACTGTACTGGGTAGCAGGGTGTCGGTATTGGTACCAGAGGGGTATAGTCAGTACTGTACTGGGTGGCAGGGTGGCAGTATTGGCACCAGAGGGGTATAGTCAGTACTGTACTGGGTGGCAGGGTGGCAGTATTGGCACCAGAGGGGTATAGTCAGTACTGTACTGGGCAGCAGGGTGTCGGTATTGGCACCAGAGGGGTATAGTCAGTACTGTACTGGGCAGCAGGGTGTCGGTATTGGTACCAGAGGGGTATAGTCAGTACTGTACTGGGTAGCAGGGTGTTGGCATCACTACAGCGTCAGTTAATACAAATGCCAAAGCTGTATTGCCCATTCCAAATGTAGTCCCATTCTCTGTTGCTCTGTAATGTTTATTTTTTATTTAGGCTTTATTTAACCAGGCGAGTCCTTTAAGAACAAATTCTTATTCCCAATGACGGCCTGGCAAAGTGAAGTGAATGTTGGCAGCAGGATGCGCTCACTCGGCATAACAGCAGAGAAGCCTGAGTGTTTGTGTGTTTTGGCTCCACAAAGCAGCATTATTGTCCTCCTCATAAACACATCATGTGCCTTTGCACAGCTCTAGGATCAGTCTCTGGAGAGGCCCCAGAGAGCCTTAAATTAGATTAAGAAGAAACAAACAAACAAACAAGCGGCTTTAAGGGTGAAGCCTCAGAAAGCTGCAGGTCTGGAGCACCAGGCACGGTGCATAGCTAATTATGTTAATATCACAGGAGGATTGTTATCTGGGTTAAGCTCCACTGTGGAGAATTGGAAGGGAAGACACTGGTTGCCTCCAAAATGGCACTCTATTCAATATACAGTGCCTTCAGAAAGTATTCACAGCCCTTGACTTTTCGCTAATTTTGTTGTGTTATAGCCTGAATTTACAATGGATTATATTTAGATTTTGTGTCGCTGGCCTACACACAATACCCCATTATGTCAAAGTGGAATTATGTTTTTAGACATTTTTACAAATTCATTTCAAATGAAAAGCTGAAATGTCTTGAGTCAATAAGTATTCAACCCCTTTTATATGGCGAGCCTAAATAAGTTCAGGTGTAAAAATGTGCTTAACAAGTCACAAAATACATTTCATCGACTCACTCTGTGTGCAATAATAGTGTTTAACATGATTTTTGAATGACTACCTCATCTCTGTACCCCACACATACAATTATCTGTAAGGTCCCTTAGTTGAGCAGTGAATTTCAGACACAGATTCAACCGCAAAGACCAGAGAGGTTTTCCAATGCCTCGCAAAGAAGGGCACCTATTGGTAGATGGGTAAAAAAAAAAGCAGACATTGAATATCCCTTTGAGCATTACATTTTTACATTTGAGTAATTTAGCAGACGCTCTTATCCAGAGCGACATACAGTTAGTGAGTGCATACATTTTTGGTGAAGTTATTAATTACACTTTGGATGGTGTATAAATACACCCAGTCACTACTAATGATACAGGCGTCCTTCCTAACTCAGTTGCCGGAGAGGAAGAAAAACGATCAGGGATTTCACCATGAGGCCAACGGTGATTTTAAAACAGTTACAAAGTTGAATGGCTGTGATAGGAGAAAACTGAGGATGAATCAACAACAGTGAAAAGAAGAAAGCCTGTACAGAATACAATATTCCAAAACATGCATCCTGTTTGAAATAAAGCACTAAAGTAAAACTGCAAAAAATGTAGCAAAGAAATTAACTTTATGTCCTGAATACAAAGTGTTATGAGTACCACTCTTCATATTTTCAAGCATGGTGGTGGCAGCATCATGTTATGGGTATGCTTGTCATCGGCAAGGACTAGGGAGTTTTTTAGGACAAAAATAAACGGACTAGAGCTAAGCACAGGCAAAATCCTAGAGGAAAACCTGGTTCAGTCTGCTTTCCAACAGACACTGGGAGACAAATTCACCTTTCAGCAGGACAATAACATAAAACACAAAGCCAAATATACACTGGAGTTGCTTACCAAGACGACATTGAATGCTCCTGAGTGGCCTAGTCACAGTTTGGACTTGAATCGACTTGAATATCTATGGAAAGACTTGAAAATGGCAGTCTAGCAAAGATCAACAAACAACTTGACAGAGCTTGAAGAATTTTAAGACTCACAGCTGTTATCGCTATCAAAGGTGATGCTAATGTTTATTGTCTCAGGGGGTTGAATACTTATTTAATCAAGATACAGTATATTAGTGTTTTTTTTTTTACAGTTAAATTCATTTGAATCCCACCTTCTAACAAAACAAAATGTGAAAAACGTCAAGGGGTTTGAATAATTTCTGAAGGCACTACTTTTGAACAGTACATTCGGAAAGTATTCAGACCCCTTTACTTTTTCCACATTTTGTTACATTACAGCCTTATTCTAAAATTGATTAAATAAATACAAATCCTCATCAATCTACACACAATACCCCATAATGACAAAGTGAAAACAGGTTTATATAAAAAATACCTTATTTACATAAGTATTCAGACCCTTTGCTATGAGACTCGAAATTGAGCTCAGTTGCATCCTGTTTCCATTGATCATACTTGAGATGTTTCTACAACTTGATTGGAGTCCACCTGTGGTACATTTAATTGATTGGACATGATTTGGAAAGGCACACACCTGTATGTATAAGGTCCCACAGTTGACAGTGCATGTCAGAGTAAAAAACAAGCCATGAGGTTGAAGGAATTGTCCGTAGAGCTCTGAGACAGGATTGTGTCGAGGCACAGATCTGGGGAAGGGTACCAAAAAATGTCTGCAGCATTGAAGGTCCCCAAGAACACAGTGGCCTCCATCATTCTTAAATGGAAGAAGTTTGGAACCACCAAGACTCTTCCTAGAGCTGGCCTCCCGGCCAAACTGAGCAATCGGGGGAGAAGGGCCTTGGTCAGGGAGGTGACCAAGAACCCGATGGTCACTCTGACAGAGCTCCGGAGTTCCTCTGAGGAGATGGGAGAACCTTCCAGAAGGACAACCATCTCTGCAGCACTCCACCAATCAGGCCTTTATGGTAGAGTGGCCAGACGGAAACCACTCCTCAGTAAAAGGCACATGACAGCCTTCTTGGAGTTTCCAAAAGGCACCTAAAGATTCTCTGGTCTGATGAAACCAAGATTGAACTCTTTGGCCTGAATGCCAAGCGTCACTTCTGGAGGAAACCGGGCACCATCCCTACGGTGAAGCATGGTGGTGGCAGCATCATGCTGTGGGGATGTTTTTTAGCGTCAGGGACTGGGAGACTAGTCAGAATCGAGGGAAAGATGAACGGAGCAAAGTACAGAGAGATCCTTGATGAAAACCTGCTCCAGAGCACTCAAGACCTCATACTGGAGCAAAGGTTCACCTTACAACAGGACAACAACCCTAAGCACACAGCCAAGACAATGCAGGAGTGGCTTCGGGACAGGTCTCTGAATATCCTTGAGTGGCCCAGCCAGAGCCTGGACTTGATCCCGATCGAACATCAATGGAGATACCTGAAAATAGCTGTGCAGCGACACTCCCCATCCAACCTGACAGAGCTTGAGAGGATCTTCAGAGATTTTTTTATTTTTTTTATTTTTAAGGGGTCTGAATTCCTTCCGAATGCACTGTATAGGGAATAGGGTGCCATTTTGGGAGAAGCCTCTGAGTTGTGGAAACTATCAATTAACAAAGACCATGCCAATATCATAAGGCAGGCAGTAATAGCTTTGCACATATATCTCTCCATTAATATGTTCATAGATAAGCATTAGCAAGGATAATAATTTCAGTCAATAATGTATTTGTTCAAGTTGCGAATGGGGATGTGGAAGATACAATTTATTTTTCCAAATATTTTCATATTCAAACAAAGTCATTGGAGTTGGCATTTAGAAATGATCAGTGACTCACAATGCATACAGCCACACAATAAAACCTAAACAAACCCACCACCATTGCTCCTCCTACATTGTGTTTGCAGGCCTTGTTTAAACAGACTTATTATATGCACATTCAATAGTAATAACCATGAGGACAATAAAAACTATCATCATGCAAATAGACATACAGTAGAGTATTATTATCCTAAGTGGATAGCAGCAGCTAGATAGAGGAATATATTGGTTTGGTAGGACAATAGGACTGAGATTCTCCAGTGACAGTCGGTAATGGCTCTTGTCTCTCTCAGTAACTGTCAGGTGTTCCCATCCCGCTTCAGCCCAGACTGGAGCATATTTTTTTTTCGTGCCCGCTTTTGATTCCTACTCCCCGAGGTGTTTAAAAAAGCGGTAGATTGTTAGTGACAATCAGACGCTCTGGCCCTTTTGAGCAGGAGGTTTGATTTAATCGGCAGGCTGTTCATTTATTATTCCAGAGCGAGCAGAGTGTGGCTGTGTCTGACTGGTTCACTGGCTGGCCCCAGTGGGTGAGGCATGGGCCTGATCAAGCAATGCCTCGCTACCAGCAGCAAGCAGCACTCCCTCCCCGACATCTCTCCTTCCTCTTGTCTTAAAAAAAAAAAAAGTCTAAATCCTCAATGCAAATGGCGGTGTTTCTCCTCTCCCAGTGGGGCCCATTACTGCCTGTGGGGCATTAAAGATCATTAATAGTGCTGTCAGAAAGAGAGAGGGAGCGAGGGAGGGAGAGGAGAATGTGTTGGGGGGGGGGGGGGGTAGTGAGTTGCTTAGCTGCTAATAAATGGGAAATTAATACATCTGCTTCATTAATGCTGGCTCGTGTTTGATGTTTGTTAGCTGGCAACTTTAATGATGTAGGTTTGAGCCGATGGGGCGCTTGACTAAATTTGATTCCTCCAATTAAGTAGTCAGAGTTATTTTCTTTCTGGAGAAAAAGGAAGACAGGAGAGAAAAAAAAGAAGAAAAACCCTCCCTAATTATGGACTCCAAACCTTCAGTTATGTAGCTCCTGCTCTGCTGTGCTCTCTCGCTCTCTCGCTCTCTCTCTCTCTCGCTCTCTCGCTCTCTCGCTCTCTCTCTCGCTCTCTCGCTCTCTCTCTCTCTCTCTCTCTCTCTCTCTCTCTCTCTCTCTCTCTCTCTCTCTCTCTCTCTCTCTCTCTCTCTCTCTCTCTCACTCTCTTCCCTCTCTCCCGTCTTCTCTTTTGTCAGAGCTTGATTGCGGGGACACAGCCTTGGCCTTCGTAAAATTGTTTACCGTTCACTAATCAAGGGGAAATATTTTCCACAACTGTCTTAATCATTAACATTAGCAAACCATGTATGTTAATTGCTATATAGAGCAAGGTGATGATCGTCAATCTTAAGTGCAAATGATGAAATTACCACCATCAAGGTTCCAGACATGAGTAAACATATACTAAGCACAGCTTTGGGTGCCAAGCTATCTACCATGGAGGAAACATGAAAGGTAGCTACTTGTAGAAAGACAGGCTTTTTGTTCATGACATATTCCTTTCCATAACATCCATAGAAAGACTAAGCAATCGGAGCACTTGAAAAAGGCGTTACTTCTTTGCATGAGATTTATTTTGAGATTTGACATTAATTAGACATTTAGGGCGCAATAGGCCTACTGTACAATGTAATGTTATTATAGTTATACTAATGCTATAGTAATCATTGTAATTTGAGATGCAGATCACTGAGGAGCTATATGGATAAAACCCCTCCACTCCAGTGCTGTTCTCCATATCGTAAAGGACGACGGTACAATACATGGAAGCACTTTCCTTTGACTATCAGTGGAGATGGAAGAGTAGACATTTGTACTCTATTATCAGTCGATATTAAATGGAATAGTAAATCAGCTCAGCTTACTGGTCCTCAGAAGAATTACTCATCTTCAAATGAGCTCATTCCATGCCTGCTAGGCCCAGACCAGCCATCCTTCACCTTCATTTGATCCTCTCTCTCTCTCTCTCTCTCTCTCTCTCTCTCTCTCTCTCTCTCTCTCTCTCTCTCTCTCTCTCTCTCTCTCTCTCTCTCTCTCTCTCTCTCTCTCTCTCAATTCAATTCAAGGGGCTTTATTGGCATGGGAAACATATGTTTACATTGCCAAAGCAAGTGAAATGGATAAACAAAAGTGAAATAAACAATAAAAAGTGAACAGTAAATATTACACTCACACAAGTTCCAAAAGAATAAAGACATTTCAAATGTCATATTATGTCTATATACGGTGTTGTAGCGATGTGCAAATAGTTCAAGTACAAAAGGGAAAATAAATAAATATGGGTTGTATTTACAATGGTGTTTGTTCTTCACTGGTTGCCCTTTTCTTGTGGCAACAGGTCACAAATCTTGCTGCTGTGATTGCACACTGTGGTATTTCACCCAATAGATATCAAAATTGGATTTGTTTTCGAATTCTTTGTGGGTCTGTGTAATCTGAGGGAAGTATGTCTCTAATATCGTCATATATTCTCTCTCTCTCTCTCTCTCTCTCTCTCTCTCTCTCTCTCTCTCTCTCTCTCTCTCTCTCTCTCTCTCTCTCTCCCAATCTCTATCTCTAACTTCTCTCTCTTGGCGTGCGCCAGGACCTGCCTGACTCAGAGGTGTGGGCTCCTTTTGAGGGAAAGAATGCAAGCAGCAGCAAAGAGACAGATGGATAAGTGTGTCTGTAGAGCTGCTCTGAGCTTGAACCCTGGTTTACTGTACACACACCTACCTGGGATTCCCGTTAAACACTTAACCTCCATTGACATTGGCTTACTTAGCATGGCCCCCTGGTCACGTGTGTGTGTGTATGCGTGGTTGCGCGTGTTTGTGTACTGTGTCTATGGAATGGATAGAGTCTGTGAGCTCTCTCTTTCAATCTCTATGTGACAATAGCAGTGAGGCTGGGTATCAGTCCTACATGTAGGTTACTTGTTCTGGCCGTCCTCACTCTGCTCGCCATCTGTCCCTCTTCACAACGCCCCTGTGGGACTGGGATGTCACATAACAGCCCGTTAGCATTCCCCAGTGCCCCTCCTGGCCCTGGCCCGTTATAGTGTGTTAACATTACAGACAGACTGGGCGATCAGTGGCAGTGTGTACAGTATAGTCACTGTCCAGCTGGCTCTCGGCCCCACACATAAAATAATTCACAGTGAACAAGCTAGTACAGCTACTGTTCCATGGAAATGTATGTGCCCAGTGCAGAGGGAGGTATTGAGCACAGAACTAGAATGAGATTCTATTTCTATGGAATGGAGGTAAGTGAGCTGAGGAGTACGGTGCACATTTTAGGACATCCATTGAACGTCTCGTGGATTTCCTAAAATGTGCAACATAGGAGAGTGCTTCTCAGGTTCAGGCCTCAGGCTCTGCTGACCAGAGTAATAATTCTGTAGGTGCTCCTCAACAACCAGCCGACTAAGCATCTTTATTCCCCCCTTCCTCCCCTTTTCTATGATCGTTTTGCATACCTAACCCAGCCATCCTATGGGCTGTTTCTATAACAATAGGTGAAATGAAGTTGAATTTAAATATATGCTAATTCAATGTTTTTAAAGCCTTTTTGCCTTTATAGTAAAAAATAAAAAAGCAATAGTCTTAAAAAAAAGTAATTGTCTTTGGTGTGGGAATGTTAATGTTATGGTGATTAAATATTGGAAGGTGGCTCCTACATTACATTTTGATTACGTCAACCACAAAACAAGTCAAGAATGTCTCTAAAAACCTCAGGTAAATAAACAGCACTCTGTTTATAACAACATCATAATTTCAGAGACGGACACATAATTGAAACATTTGAAACATATGAGACAAATCAAGTGATTGAGAGGACATGTTGAAACCCAGGGAGGGAATAAACTGTGTGTGGCGTGTAGCAGATCCATACCCCACATGCATAGCTAATGCAAATGAGAGTATGACTTTCAGATTTGAATGGGAACAAAGTGAGAGCTGCTGGGCTCACAGGCAGGAATACTGAGGGAGGGAGGGAGGGAGGGAGGGAGGGAGGGGGAGAGAGAGAAAGAGAGAAAGAGAGACGAAAGCGGCTCACTAACAACTCCACCATTATCACAGACGCTTCTTCTTGCTGCTGTTTTCTGAAGGGTAGCAGGCCTTGAGCACTTCTACTTGCCACAAACACAAACAAGCTTTTTTCCGCCCTCTTTGAAACGAACGGGGAGGTAGGATCAGTTCGGGATAAAAGGCTCAACGCACAGGAAAGCAGAAGGACGTTTTATTTGTTTACCGTTCGTTCCGCAGGGCGATAGATAGCTAGTCGACTCCTCTTCATCCTGGAGCCCCTGTCCCTGTCCTTGGCCGCCCCGATCTGCGGGCGTCTACAGACGCAGCAGCACATTGCCTCCCACCATGCAGCACTATGCTCCATGCTACGCTGCCATCTGCTAAGACCTGTTGGCTTGTTTGTTTTTTCCCCAGCAAACAGCAAATCACTTCTTTCCTGTTCCTGCTTTTTACCATATGCCACTGCCTGGTGGATCAGAGCGAGGCATGTATATTAATGAAGTTAATCAAAGACACACACACACACACATCTGCCAACGGGGTAATTTAGGAAACCAATCATGCCGTTAGTCGATTCATCCCGTTCCCCCACACACACACATACACTTCTGCCATCGTGGCCACCTCTTACTAGATGATACACCTCCCATCAGTAGAGCATTTTTAAAGACATGAAAATTGCAATTAGTTTCCTCATACTCTTGTTCTGTGACCTATAACCCTGAAATGTGTCATTGCTAAAAGAACAAGCCTTGTTTTAGTTTATATATGTATTTGGTTGTTTGTTTTATTTATTTGTGTGATTCTCAAGGACCCTTTGCCTCCCTACAAACTGTCGGCTAAATACCATACTTGAAGTACACTTGATTTAGCTGGTCAGACACAACAGAACTAATGTAATAGTCTCATAAGTAACACCTAAACAAGTAACACTAGCAAATATAAACCGTTATGCCTACAATTAGGGATCGGTGTGATGAGGTGGTGTTGAAGGAGTCAGGCGCAGGAGGGTAAATCACAGAATAACAGGCTTTAATCCGCAAAATACAGGTTTACGCAGAAATGGGCGCACACCGAGCAGGAGGAGACGTACACCCTCACATCCTTAGCCAAGGTAGGCCACCAGTACTTTCCGCTCAAGCAGCGCACTGTACGGCCGATACCTGGGTGACCAGAGGAGGGTGACGTGTGTGCCCAGAAGATCAGACGATCACGGATAAGAGCAGGCACGTACCGCAGCCCATCTGGACACTGAGGTGGAGATGGATCTGTGCGTAATGCCTGCTCTATATCCGCGTCCATCGCCCATACTACCGGCGCCACAATGCAGGAGGCCGGGAGTATGGGGGTGTTGTCTCTGGGCCTCTCCTCTGTGTCATACAGCCGGGACAGTGCGTCTGCCTTCATGTTCTTCATACCCGGAATGTACGACAATGTAAAATCAAACCGGATGTACTCCAGGTTACGCTGGTCCGTCCAGACGAGGAAAGGGTGTTTCGCCCCTTCGAGCCAATGCCTCCACACAGTCAAGGCTCGGACAACAGCCAACAGCTCCCGATCACCAACGTCGTAGTTCTGCTCCGCCGGGCTGAGCTTCTTAGAGAAGAACGGACGCATCCACCTCCGCTACGAACGGTAGTGATGGATCGGGGTGGGCCAGTACCGGGGCTGAGGTAAACAGACCCCGCAGTCTCCTGAAGGCCATGTCAGCCTCAGCAGACCAGCGGAGCCGGGACGGCCCACCCTTCAACAGGGATGTAATTGGAGCTGCCACCTTGCCAAAGCCCCGGATATACCTCCGATAGTAGTTGGCAAAGCCAAGGAAGCACTGCACCTCCTTAACCGTGGTTGGAGTCGGCCAATTACGCACGGCTGAAATGCGATCTCCCTCCATCTCCACACCTGAGGTGGTAATGCGGTATCCGAGGAAGGAGACGGACTGCTGGAAAAACATACACTTCTCTGCCTTGGCATAAAGGTAATTCTCCAACAGTCAGGCCAGCACTTTGCGAACCAGGGACACATGCTCGGCGCGAGTAGCGGAATACTTGGATGTCATCGATGTAGACCACCACACCGCGACCAAGCATGTCCCGAAACACCTCGTTCACAAAGGACTGGAAGACGGATGGAGCATTCATCAAACCGTAGGGCATCACCAGGTATTCATAATGCCCCGTGGTTGGGCTGAATGCTGTCTTCCACTCATCCCCCTCCCGAACACGCACCAGGTTGTATGCACTCCTGAGATCTAGCTTTGTGAAGAAGTCGCCCCATGCATTGACTCAATCACTGAAGGAATGAGGGGGAGAGGATAACTAAATCTAATTGTCTCCTTGTTCAGTGACCGATAATCAATGCACGGGCGCAGACCGCTGTCTTTCTTCTTCACAAAGAAGAAACTCGAGGAGGTGGGTGAAGTGGAGGGACGTATATACCCCTGGCCCAGGGACTCTGAGACGTATGTTTCCATAGCCTCCGTTTCAGCCTGCGACATACGATGAGGTGGTTATTTAGTCGCACGCGTCTTGGAAAACGCATGCGCCAAATCGAGGTATTCGGGGGGAATGCGCACGGTGGAGGTACCGTCTGGACTTTCCACCGTGGTTGCACCAACGGAAACATCTAGACACCTACCCTGACACTCTCGCGACCACCCCGTGAGAGCCCTCTGCGGCCATGAGAAGGTGGGGTTGTGGAGTGCTAGCCAAGGGATACCAAATACCACAGGGAAAGCAGGAGATTCAATAATTTAAAAAAATGACCTGCTCACAATGAGTCTCCTGGGTGATCATGGTGACTGATATCGTGACTTCCGTAACAAACCCGGACCCTATTGTTCGACTATCGAGTGCTCTGATGGGGAGTGGAATGGATAGGGGAACCAATGTTATGCCTTGACGGCGTGCAAATGCCCTGTCCATAAAGTTCCCAGCTGCGCCTGAATCGACTAGCGCCTTACACTGGGGAACTACCATGAGATCGGGAAAGTGGATAGGTAGGGTACAGTGCGCAGCAGAGGGCTCTGAGCAAGTGTGGGTGTTCGATACCTGGGGTGAATGCGTGAGTGCCCTGCCTGCTGCCTCCCGGCCCAAAAGAACGTTGACTACGACGTGTGGTATATTGTCCCTTGGTGCCACCAGTGGCACTGTCGCTGTCCTCCTCCGCTCTCTCGGCCGGCGGCTCCACCCAGCTCCATCGGCTCGGGATCCGAGTCGTCCGGGGTGGAAACGGGCAGACCCCTACCAGGACTTCCTCTGGCTGCCAGCAGGTTGTCCAAACGAATGGCCATGTCCACCAGTTTGTTGAAGGACAACATGGTGTCTCGGCAGGCTAGCTCCCGTCCGACGTCCTCCCGCAGATGGCACCGGAAATGGTCGATCAGGGCCCGCTCGTTCCACCTGGACCCCACTGCCAGCGTCCGAAACTCCAACGTGAAGTCCTGCGCAGTCCTCGTCCCCTGCCTCAGATGGACCAGTCACTCACCTGCCCGTAAGAGGCGAGCGAACTCCCTGTAGTCCTCCAACGCGGCTCCTCCTTTGTTCCACACCGCGTTGGCCCTCTCCAGGGCTTTCCCACAGAGGCAGGAAACGAGGACGGACACCTTCTCCCGCTCCGATGGTTCCGGCCTGATGCTGGCGAAGTAAAGCTCCAATTGGAGGAGGAATCCCTGGCACAGCGGCATCGTCCCATCAAACGCCCGTGGTCGGGATATCTGGATCCCTCCGGGTGCTGGGGTGTAGGTGGTTGGATCCAGTTGGCCAGCTGGTTCTCTCCTCTCCAGGCGTTGGACAATCTGAAGAACCCGATCCATCGCTTCCCCCAAGCTGGCCAGCATCGTGGAATGCTCCTGGACCCGTGCCAGGCATGCGCTCTTCTCCCGCTGACTCCATATTCAGGTGGGTGATTCTGTGATGAGGTGGTGTTGAAGGAGTCAGGGGCAGGAGGGTAATTCACAGAATAACAGGCTTTAAACCGCAAAATACAGGTTTACGCAGAAATGCGTCAAACACACTCCAGGGCACAAAACAGGTGCACTGGAAAATACAAGGCACACAGGAAAATACTCCCGTCGATACAAAATACACGAGCTCCACCGAGCTTCACTAACCTCCACAATAAACAATCACCCACAATGACAAGGGGCAGAGGGAACACTTATACACAGACTAATTAGGGGATTAGAACCTGGTGTGTGTGATTGACAAGACAAGACACAATTGTGATGATGATTGGGGCGGCAGTAGTTAGTACTCTGGTGACGACGAACGCCGAAGCCTGCCCGAACAAGGAGGGGAGGCAGCGTCGGCCACAGTCGTGACAATCGGAGGACCCAACCAACAGTGTTCTGTAGCCTTGCATCATTGACATCATGTACAGTCAATAGAACATATGTTACATGACAATTTAATCAATCCCCCAAAATCTACAAAAAAATTCAACCCTGAAGATGCCCCCCAGAGCCCATGACTATAGTAGCAGTGAGAGAAATGCTAGTCCACCAGATACCACCAACACAGCTAAATAATACATACACTGCAGATGGCAGACTGCCTGTCAGACTGCGCTGTTCGTTGACTGGCAACTAATGTCTTCTGAGCCCTTCAGGTGCTCACTGTGCTCCTCACCCCATCCAAGATGGATGCCTGGTTTCCTCGGTCTGGTGTCCTCTGAGCCCCTCAGGTGTTCACTGCTCTTGTGACCTGAGCCAAGATGGAGTTCTGGTTTCTCTGAGCCATGCTGTGACCTCATTCCTGTGAGACAGAGTGTAAGGAGACTGTAGATGAGCTACAGCAAATTTCTGTGTTGGCTTGCCAATAAAACACAGTTGGTCAGTTGCTATGCCATTGATGGGTTGGTTTGGGGCAACTGAAGCCAGTCATTTCCATGATTATCATGATCATTTCCATCCTTTCATTGACTGTGATGATACTGTATATTGTGAGAGCTGGCCCAAAATAGCACTGTTCAGTAATCCAGCCATTATTGTAATACTGACAGTAGCTCTGAATCAGGATTTGGATCCCTGAAAATATATGCAATCATTATTTGTTTACAGTAGCGAGGCTAAATCTAAGATGCTTGTCATTAATGTTATTATAATCCAAATGTGATTATGGGGCTGCTACTGTTGCTGCTCTACACTGCTTACAATGTGCTTTTTGTTCTAACACGTACCATACATAAACCCTAATCCTAATCTAGAAGATTAGTCTGTTTTTCCTGGGTTTGACTGATCCATGTTTCACTCACATATCGGTAACTGCCAAAATAAAGGAAACACGTGAGTAATTGAGGGATACAAAGTATATTGAAAGCAGGTGCTTCCACACAGGTGTGGTTCCTGAGTTAATTAAGCAATTAAAACATCCCATCATGCTTAGGATCATGTATAAAAGTGCCCAGTTGCCCATTATTTTTGGCTACCATGGCTAGAATAAGAGATCTCAGTGACTTTAAAAAAGGGGTCTCAAAGGAGCATAGGGGGTTTAAAGGGTGTGTCTCAGTCACCAGATCTCAACCCAATTGAACACTTCTGGAGCGGCGCCTGAGACAGTGTTTTCCACCACCATCAACAAAACACGAAATTATGGAATTTCTCGTGGAAGAATGGTGTCGCATCCCTCCATTAGAGTTCCAGACATTGTAGAATCTGTGCCAAGGTGCATTGAAGCTGTTCTCACGGCTCTGGCGGCTTGTGGTGGCCCAACGCCCTGTTAAGACACTTTATGTTGGTGTTTCCTTTATTTTGGTAGTTACCTGTATGTCTACCTCGAGTTAATTTAACATCCTGGATACGCTCATAATTCAATTAAATGTGATACAGAGAGGGAGAAAATACGTTTTTTGAGATTAATTTCACTCCTAACATATTTATAATTTTGTGATATGAATTTGACTTTATGGCTATTGTATGCTGTCTTCTGCCTGCAAGGAAACTTGGTGATTAGTAATTTAAACTATTTTAAATTAAACAAAAGAGGAACAGGTGTTTGTAATAACTTTCTGATTAAAAGAGACTATTCAGTTATGTTCATGCTGTGAGTCATTATCATTGTAGATACTGCGTCTGTTGATGTTTTGCTGCTTACCACATCATTACGCTCTGGGCTTTGTGGGAGAAACTTAATTTGATCGTTGGACCTGTCGCTCAACATGTGACAGAACCACAAATGCAAACAGACAAAGCTGTCCTCATCAACAGTTCATGGTTAGATGTGACTGAGGACATATATTCCCAAGACATACATTTTTACATTTTAGCAGACGCTCTTATCCAGAGCGACTTACAGTTAGTGAGTGCATACATTATTTTATTTTTCATACTGGCCCCCTGTGGGAATTGAACCCACAACTCTGGCGTTTGCAAACGCCATGCTCTAACAACTGAGCTACATCCCTGCCGGCCATTCCCTCCCCTCCCCTACCCTACCCTGGACGACGCAGGGCCAATTATGCGCCACCCCATGGGTCTCCCGGTCGCGGCCGGCTACGACAGAGCCTGGATTCGAACCAGCATCTCTAGTAGACCACTGCGCCACTCGGGAGCTTTAAAGACTGTCCTAGCAATATCTCCCAGCCATATCTCTAGTGTAGCTACTTTAAAATGCGTCTGTCTGTCTGTACGCAGCCAGCTGTTTTTTCTGAGGTATTTGCAGAGGCTTTCCTGTCCTGTCTCATCCAATAAAGGCTGCAGACAGGCAGTGATTCCTGGGGTTGTGGGCCACAGTGTGGAGTGTTGAGCGGGCGGTGTAAGCTGCTTTGTACATTCCTACAGGAGTGTCGGTCGGTGGGGCTGGGGGGGATACACTAAACCTACAGTCTGGCAGGACTTAACCTCACACCCGGGCGGATGTGTAGGAACATGAGAGGTAGACTGAGCGTGCTCCACTCAGGCGTTCTCAAGGCCACCTACCTCCCGGGTCCTAGCTGTTGATGACTCAACAGGAGTTAGGTGTTGCCAAATGAATTTACCTCCCCATAAAAAGTATAATCTGCTCCCATCCCACAGTACAACAGACACATGGATGTGCTCAGAGCATCACTCAGCTTTAGCTGAAGGCTATATCCTCTGATGGTACTTCACTAAAGCATGGAGTCTGGTGCTAACAATTACTCAGAAGAAACGGCTTGCTGTATTCTCTTGTCTGGGAGGCCTGTTGCCTAACCTTATGTTGTGTTGACTGGTTGTTTTCCAAATCTTTCTTCTTTATCCACAACTCTGGAATCGCAGTTGAAATTAGAAGCTTCTGGTTTGCAGTAGCATGACGTCAACAACTGAGTTGTGTTGTGCCGTGGTTAAAGTTGCTTACACACGCATGCACGCATGCACACACACACACTGACACACATTGGCCACATATTCCGCATAGATAGAGTAACCCACAGAGAGCCCCATAGGGCTCAGTCCACTTGAAGGGTTGACGGGCGATCATGTCATCTGTCAGAGGGAGACAGCTAGTACTCCCCCCTCCTTATACAGACCCTGTTCTCACATCACCTATCTCACTGTCACCCCTCCACACTGCCCCACCCTGCCTCGGGCCAGACAACAAGACGAATCACAGGGGTCACAGGTCAAGATGACCCAGTCCAGCAGACATTTATGACACCCTCTCTCTGTCATAGCCCCTGTGGCACTTTGGTCTGAACCACATTAATAAGGCCTAGGCTTATAAAAACACAGAGGGATAAGAAATTAGTATTGTCTGTCTCTGGCTCTGTTCTGTTATTGGCTTTCAGAGTTAAGAGTCTACTAATACAGTACTTTCCCTGTAATATCCGTTTGTGTATCCGTTATCAGATTAGGCCCTGTCGATAAAGCTGAGCACACTAGTTTTATTGCCATAACAGCAAATATTTATATTCGCTTTGAGTTTTAAATAATAGATGTGATATGTGCCAATGTGCTAGAGTCCAATGCCAAATACTGGTTTACTGCCAGCCAGTGCTATTAGCATTATCATCATCATTATGGTTTCACCAAATGAACTCTCTCTCTCTTTAGGCCTTTCCAGTAGTCGTATACAACACAGATGGGCCTCTCTAGTGGCATTCTAATAATAGCATGCTGTTTTAGTTATCATCACCCCTAAAGGCTTCAAACCGCCTCCTCCCCCCTCACAGAACAATAAGCACACGCCAGCTGATGCATGATCCATGGGTTTGACCCTTGCATCCCGGACCACATTGTTATTGCCTGTTTACAATGTGCAAATTGCCAAATGTTTTCAGAGGCCCCTTCCTCGCTTGCGGTCTCCCACGGAATATATTTCCCAACAACACTCCACCCCTCCCTCCATCCATCCCTCTGCCCCCAGAGTTAGACCTATTCTCTGGTAAGCAGTGAGCTAGAGGTGGCAGTGGAGGAGGAAGAAGTGGGGAGGGAGGGCGAGAGGGATGTATTGGTATTCCACACATGCCCATGGACATTAGGGGGGGCATCAAGGTGCAAATATGAGCCAGACAGCTCTCATAATGAAAGAATCGAGGCGCATTATGAAATAAGTGGAAGTGACCAACGAAGAGAGACGCAGCACTCGCTGCTTTGAATTCCAATTACAGGGTTAGGAGGGAGAGAGAGGGAGAGAGAAAGAGGGGGGAGAGAGAGAAAGTCAGTGAGGGGGAAGAGGGAGAGATGGGGAAGAGAAAGGGAGAGAGGGGGAGAGAAAGGGAGAGGGGGGAGAGAAAGGGAGAGAAAGTGTGGTGGAGAAATAGAGAGGAAACTAATTTGATGCATTCTAATGTCTGTGAAGGTGTTGTGGGGTCGATGCGTGGGGAATGGAGGTACTGTATGGAGGTTGGGCTGTATGGAGGTTGGGCTGTATGGAGGTTGGGCTGTATGGAGGTTGGGCTGTATGGAGGTTGGGCTGTATGGAAGTTGGGCTGTATGGAGGTTGGGCTGTATGGAGGTTGGGCTGTATGTAGGGTGGGCTGTATAGAGGGTGGGCTGTATAGAGGGTGGGCTGTATGGAGGTTGGGCTGTATGGAGGGTGGGCTGTATGGAGGGTGGGCTGTATGGAGGTTGGGCTGTATGGAGGGTGGGCTGTATGGAGGTTGGGCTGTATGGAGGTTGGGCTGTATGGAGGTTGGGCTATATGGAGGGTGGGCTGTATGGAGGGTGGGCTGTATGGAGGGTGGGCTGTATGGAGGGTGGGCTGTATGGAGGGTGGGCTTGCAGTGAAGGTCAGTGTGGCTGCGGCTACTGGGTCTGATGGGATTCTCATGGTGGATGACACACTGAGGAATGGATGGATGGACCGATAGATGGATGGATGGATGGATGGATGGATGGATGGATGGATGGATGGATGGATGGATGGATGGATGGATGGATGGATGGATGGATGGATGGATGGATGGATGGATGGATGGATGGATGGGTGGATGGGTGGATGTCGGTGAAAGAGGGTCATGGGGGTCCGCTATGGAGGGAGATTATCTCCAGAAAGGAAATCAATTAAGAATGGTAGAGGTTGACTGTGAACATTTATCCATTTAGCTTGACCACCTATTGAATTTTCATGATGGGCTTTGACTCTTCTGCTTTCTGTAGGAGATCAGAGTTAATGGTGATTGTTCTGCCCCTAACCACTCCTCCAAATGTATTATCTGGGCTGTATTCAATAGGAGACACTTCAAATCAAATCAATCCAATTTTATTGGTCACATACACGTGTTTAGCAGATGTTATTGCAGGTGTAGTGATATGCTTGTGCTTCTAGCTCCGACAGTGCAGTAATATCTAACAAGTAATATCTAACAATTTCACAACATATACATAATACACACAAATCTAAGTAAGGAATGGAATTTAAGAATATATACATATATGGACAAGCAATGACAAAGCAGCATGGACTACGATACAGTAGAATATTATAGAATACAGTATATACATATGAGATGAGTAATGCAAGATATGTAAACATTATTAAAGTGACTAGTGTTCCATTTCTTAAAGTGGCCAGTGATTTCAATAGGCAGCAGCAGCCTCTAATGATGGCTATTTAACAGTCTGATGGCCTTGAGATAGAAGCTGTTTTTCATTCTCTCGGTCCCAGCTTTGATGCACCTGTACTGACCTCGCCTTCTGGATGATAGCGGGGTGAACAGGCAGTGGCTCGGGTGGTTGATGTCCTTGATGATCTTTTTTGGCCTTCCTGGGACATTGGGTGCTGTAGGTGTCCTGGAGGGCGGGTAGTTTGTCAAACCAGATCGGGGCCTGCGGCCCTGTTGATGGATGAGCTTTGTGTGGGGTTTGTAAAAAGAAAAGGCGCATGGGGGTGAAAGGATGGGTGGGGGGGGTGTCACAGATGTCTGGCCCTTTGAAAGAAAATTAAACAAGTACCTCATTACAGAACGCTCCAGTGCTCCCTGGAGGTGGCCCATGAGCCAGCCTTTTTAATGAGCTGGGAACTTAAACGCTGCCAAAGTTTACTCCAGCCATGGTCAGCTCAGTTAGGGCACTGGGAAGTAACAGTAACTCACCCCCTGGCCCCCACCTTACCCCTCCCTGCACCCCGTCTGTCCTCTCCCATTCAGGGCCACTCATCCAAAGGACAGAGAGGGAGAGAGAGGCACCATGCTGGTTCCCTGTCTTTTAGCTCGGGAGAAGGGGATAATGCCTTTTTTGTGTCACGCATCCAGAGGAATTATGTGCGCTAATTTGATTAGGGGGAGATTTGATTAACTGGAAAATGAGGGCTTTGCTTAGACTTTCACACGCTTAATTTATCCCTTGCAAAGCAGACGCAACATTGTGTCATGAAACTCTGAAGGCATATGGGAAGCACTTTCAGTGGCTAGATGGCCCTTTCAGACCCAACAATATCAAGGATTGCCACGGTTCATATTGGGATAATCAATTTAGAGCTTTTTGCCTGGCCGCAGAATACAAATTGCATTTGGCATCGCCAGTGAAAAGGCTGAAAGGATAATGAGATTAATGTAGTAGGGAATTGAGCTAAGCAAAAAACAAAATGCAGCGGAAAGAGTGGAAAACTATTTGTATTGTTGCGTAAATGTTTTTCTTTTATGAAAATGTTTATTTTTCTTCAAGTGTTTATGTCTTATTATTACTTCTGTTGCTAGGTTCCTATCATATTTTTTATGATCATCTACATGGAATGTCAATGGTCCTTTTCCCATATGCCTGTGTTCCATTTATACCTTCGATTTAAAACCACTATTCAAATGTATTGCAGCTCTCTATAAAACTTGTGCAACTCATGTGCGATTATTATGTGCAAAGTCAAAGCTGCATAGTGGTAATGTATCATATTTTAATTCACTTTGTCTCTCTGATCCCTTTGTATCCCCTGCTATGACCACAGGGACCGGAGGGCCTGAATGGTTTGCTTTACCTCTTTTAACATGCAGCCATGAAGGTCATAATACCACTCACTGATGATTACATTTGAATGAAAAGCGAGTTCTTCAGGGAGAGGGAGAGGGAAGGAGGGAGAGAGAGGTAGAGAGAGAGAGAGAGAGAAAGGGAGGGAGAGAGAGAGAGAGAGAGAGAGAGAGAGAGAGAGAGAGAGAGAGAGAGAGAGAGAGAGAGAGAGAGAGAGAGAGAGAGAGAGAGAGAGAGAGAGAGAGAGAGAGAGAGAGAGAGAGTGAGAGAGTGAGAGAAAAAGAGAGCAAGAAAGAGGGAGAGAGAGAAAAGTATAGGGTATGGAGCTGAGGTGAGAGGAAATTGGACATCCTGTCAGTTGCAAGCATAGGCCATCATAAAGATCTAATATATCAACTAAACACAAAGTTAACTGCATTATTCTACTGACCATAACAACACATGTCCGATATCTTGTCAGTTGATTCCTAAAATGAGAAACTTGATATGATATGTCTGATCTAGAATCTTGACTTTCCCCACCAGCATGGTGAACTTCCCCCCGGTCCAACTGGCCTGCAAAGCCTGTATTTTCAACAAATAGCTGTACTTTATTTCCCCTTCTAATAAGGGATTTACCACTCTCCATGCAGCACAACATCCGTCCCTCCCACCCTGCCTGCCCAAAGCTGCTTTGCCCCCAGCCAGTCATTAACCACTGTAGACTCTGGTTCCTTCAAGAGCCAATGCAGCCAAAACAACGCCAATGTGAGCTGACTGGCTGATATGTTTTTGTCGTCTGTCACAACGCCAGAGCGGAAGGAAGCTTCAAATTGGGACAAACCAGAAGCCAAGGATTTATTTTTAAAAGAGTTGAGATGAGAAGGGGGATGAGGGGGAGGATGGAGGGATGGAGAGAGAAGTGTGGAGAGAGATCCAGACAGATGAGCTATCTCCTGTTGGACTTCCTTCCATCTTTCCCATCTGTTCTCCCAGTTTTAATTAAATCTACTGAGATGAGGATTTTTCCTCTATTTCTACCCCCCCCCCCCCCCTCTCTCTCTCTCTCTCTCGCTCTCTCGCTCTCTCGCCCTCCCTCTCTCTCTAAACTGGAGCGCAGTAGGTCTGTGCTGTGCCAATGTCCACTTTTCCAACCACCTCGCTGCCAGCTACTAATGAGAGCGAGCCAGCCATCATGAGCTGTTAATGAGGAGGATTCTAGAAAGGCCCTGACCCGGGAACCTCCCCCAACCGATACACTACACACACACGCAGGCACGCACACACACTTAAAGAACATACACACAGACAACACACACACACACACACACACACACAGAGACACATAGAGAACGTACACACAAACACATGCTCACACGATACACTCACACATTCAAATGTACACACTGTGTATAAACAGATGCAAATCACCTTGAAAATCACACTCTCTCTGACAGCTACAGAAACAGGCACATGTACATACTTCTCAACGTCCAACAAAAACAACACATACTATGAACAACTTCCTGTTTAAAACAACTCAACACATGCTCTTCCTCCCCATGTCTGTCAGGCCTAGATCACTTGGCATAGCCCAGCTGTCTGTAATGTAATGTAATGTAGTGTAATGTAATGTAATGTAATGGAAAGTAGTGTAATGTAATGTAGTGTAATGTAATGTAATGTAGTATAATGTAGTGTAATGTAGTGTAATGTAATGTAATGTAATGGAAAGTAGTGTAATGTAATGTAGTGTAATGTAATGTAATGTAATGTAATGTAGTGTAATGTAATGGAAAGTAGTGTAGTGTAATGTAGTGTAATGTAATGTAATGTAGTGTAATGTAGTGTAATGTAGTGTAATGTAATGTAATGTAATGCCCCAGCAGCACTGCTGCTCTTCACCTTCCTCACTCCCTCCATCCCTCCAGCCTAAAGACCAGGGACCTCATTTATCAGCCGTGTGTACATTTCTCACTCAATTCTGGCGTACGTGGAGTTTTCATTAATAACTTATATATTTCTGCGCTCGTGAACAATCCCGCCTGGAAAACCCCTTCCATTCACCTTTTATGGTAACAAAAACGCCCTCATTTGCTGTATGATTTGGAGATGTTGGAACTGGACCATGACAGTTTCTAAAGCGCAATGGCAAATTATATCACATTTCTGTAGAGGTGTGGGCAGAATATTTTAATGTATGCTGCCTATAGCGAGTGCCAAACACTGACCGCGCATTCTGCAAGATTGATTGTCTATTGAACAATTGAATGCCTACAGCCCACACACAAAAGACAAATTGTTGTTCAATATTTTTTTATCAATACATGATTGTGTTTCTATCTTCTGCCTTGGTATAAGATGAGATTAAATAGGCTATGATGCCACGCTCCTATCGCACAGCAATACTGTAGCTTACCCATACTGTCAAATATGTTAAATAGGCTATTTACTTTCGAGCATGCTTGGCTATTGAATGAGTGATGGATAAATGGTAGCCTAATATTTGTTGTTTAGCGGGAATAAACCAGTCCATGTCAGAAAAGGAGAGACATGTCCTGCAATATGATTATGATTTAGGCCTATATAATGAAATTAAAAGTAGCATTTTAGGAGACATGCTGCTATGCGATCTTCTTACCAACGACAAATGCATCTGTTTTATTATTAGGCCTACGTTTTAATGTTTTTACTAGCCTACCATTATTATAATTCCCGTGCATCAAACACCTCCATTTCCCCCCAAAAGCTTGCAATACAATTGATCAACCACTAGAAGTTGTGCGTGCGCATGGTCTGAGATTTGTGTGGAGATACGCACACTTTCCCGCCAAGTTAAAAATGTATAAATACTTTTGCGGGAAAACTGACGCACGCAAGGTTTAGAGTCTTTTTTGTGCACACCTTTGATAAATGAGGCCCATGGGATGGCTGAGGGAAGGATGCATGGTTGGATGGATAGGGCCATGCTGTTTTGCTGTCTTTTAATTTGACCTCCTCATTCCTCTCTCTTTTTCTCCTTTCTCTTCTTTTATTTCCCTTGGCCTCACCTCACCGCCTCACCTCACCTCATCTCTCTCTCTCTGTTAGCTGTGAGGTTTTATCACTTAATTTGCACGGAAGGGAAGTGTGGCAGTGCTCGGAGCAGTCTATACTGTTAAACAGCTTGCTGTGTGCTGGGGCTTAGCAGATGGAGTTTTTTAGCTAGCGACACCTTGGGTTAAAAACAGCCTTGCTTACCTCTCCAGCTGGGGCCACACTTCTCACAGTAGGTGACGGAGACACTCTGATTCCATTCTAGGCGTCGCACATATCTCTGCGTTTAAGGTGTGTGTATGTGTGTGTGTGTGTGTGTGTGTGTGCATGTGTGCGTGCGCATTTCTCAACAGAGTGGCAAGTCCTTTTTCACTTTTATAATAGGGTAATAGTTTAATAGTTCATTTCCAGACACACCAAAAAGCTGCTACTTGTTTTTAACGCTGCTAATTAGCTTTCCTCTAGCTTCTCTTCTATTGAATTGGATTGCATTCCTGTCAAAGTGGTCCTGTCAATGTGATGACTCTCCCAGTGTGGTGATTAATATTAAGAGTGTCGGGACAGAAGGAGGGAGGGGAGAGACACATCACGGCAGAGTGATAATAAAACAAGTGTTTTCATCATTACTCAGACAAGACAGCAGCCCCGGGGCAAACAGACGACACACACACATCTCACACACACGTCACATGATCACAACACTGTGATTATTCACCAACAACGCCACCACAGTACTTTTCACAGTATAAACTCCGCTCTCACCATGCTCCTGCAAATGAGAATTGTTCATCTGCTGCATAATTATGTTCTCAACCGATGGAGTGCACGGTTGTTTGTTTTAAAACGCACAAGGTATGTTGTGCGTTAGTTAAGGCTGTTTGTGATTATGAATTCATATCACATTTCTGGGAGGGGGATAAGAAGATGGTAATGATATGCACAGTGTATGGTGTTGGAAGTTGGAATTTTCGGCTTGTGAATCGGAACCCCTGGGAGTCTAGGGTTGTGTCCCAAATGGTACCCTATTCCCTTTATAATGCACTACTTTTGACCAGGGCCCATAGAGCTCTGGTCAAAAGCAGTGCACTATAATGGGAATAGGGTGCCATTTGGAACGCAAACTAGTAGTCAAAGCACATGGTAACGGTGTGACTGATAAGGCCTACACTCTTAATACAGGGCCAGGCTGATATCTGGAAGGCAGTGTATATGTGGAAAGCTCTGACTACCTTAAAGATGTGTGTCCAGATCACTCATTTCTCCAGTTGTCTTGTCCTCTGATATGGATGACTGGCTTCACAGACAGACACCTTGGTTGTGTTGTTGAATAAAGAGGAAAGATGTGGTGTTTTATTCTCTAGCTGGAGACATTTTCCATGCATGGATACAAGCATGGCCATGCCAAGGCTTTCTTCTGTCTCTCTTTCTAAATCCAATTCAGCCATGTTGAAAGAGGTAATGATTTGCCTGAGAGAGAAAGACATGGGGACTCTTAAACACAAACATCTTTAGTGCTATTTAGTCCCATTATGAGTTGGCTTTCTCCTCAAGATGATTTCCTATTGCCTTGGTGAAGAAGGGAGAGAGAGAGGGAACAGAGGAGACATTGCGGTTGTAATGGTTGAGGCTGAAAATTAAAAGCCTTTTTCGATACTACATACAGTTGAAGTTGGAAGTTTACAGTGGGGGAAAAAAGTATTTAGTCAGCCACCAATTGTGCAAGTTGTCCCACTTAAAAAGATGAGAGAGGCCTGTAATTTTCATCATAGGTACACGTCAACTATGACAGACAAGTTGAGAAAAAAATTTCCAGAAAATCCCATTGTAGGATTTTTAATGAATTTATTTGCAAATTATGGTGGAAAATAAGTATTTGGTCACCTACAAACAAGCAAGATTTCTGGCTCTCACAGACCTGTAACTTCTTCTTTAAGAGGCTCCTCTGTCCTCCACTCGTTACCTGTATTAATGGCACCTGTTTGAACTTCTATCAGTATAAAAGACACCTGTCCACAACCTCAAACAGTCACACTCCAAACTCCACAATGGCCAAGACCAAAGAGCTGTCAAAGGACACCAAAAACAAAATTGTAGACCTGCACCAGGCTGGGAAGACTGAATCTGCAATAGGTAAGCAGCTTGGTTTGAAGAAATCAACTGTGGGAGCAATTATTAGGAAATGGAAGACATACAAGACCACTGATAATTTCCCTCGATCTGGGGCTCCACGCAAGATCTCACCCAGTGGGGTCAAAATGATCACAAGAACGGTGAGCAAAAATCCCAGAACCACACGGGGGGACCTAGTGAATGACCTGTAGAGAGCTGGGACCAAAGTAACAAAGCCTACCATCAGTAACACACTACGCCGCCAGGGACTCAAATCCTGCAGTGCGAGATGTGTCCCCCTGCTTAAGCCAGTACATGTCCAGGCCCGTCTGAAGTGCATTTGGATGATCCAGAAGAGGATTGGGAGAATGTCATATGGTCAGATGAAACCAAAATATAACTTTTTGGTAAAAACTCAACTCGTCATGTTTGGAGGACAAAGAATGCTGAGTTGCATCCAAAGAACACCATACCTACTGTGAAGCATGGGGTTGGAAACATCATGCTTTGGGGTTGTTTTTCTGCAAAGGGACCAGGACGACTGATCCGTGTAAAGGAAAGAATGAATGGGGCCATGTATCGTGAGATTTTGAGTGAAAACCTCCTTCCATCAGCAAGGGCATTGAAGATGAAACGTGGCTGGGTCTTTCAGCATGACAATGACAATGATCCCAAACACACCGCCCTGGCAACGAAGGAGTGGCTTCATAAGAAGCATTTCAAGGTCCTGGAGTGGCCTAGCCAGTCTCCAGATCTCAACCCCATAGAAAATCTTTGGAGAGAGTTGAAAGTCCGTGTTGCCCAGCGACAGCCCCAAAACGTCACTGCTCTAGAGGAGATCTGCATGGAGGAATGGGCCAAAATACCAGCAACAGTGTGTGAAAACCTTGTGAAGACTTACAGAAAACGTTTGACCTGTGTCATTGCCAACAAAGGGTATATGACAAAGTATTGAGAAACGTTTGTTATTGACCAAATACTTATTTTCCACCATAATTTGCAAATAAATTCATTAAAAATCCTACAATGTGATTTTCAGGATTTTTTTTCCTCATTTTGTCTGTCATAGTTGACGTGTACCTATGATGAAAATTACAGGCCTCTCTCATCTTTTTAAGTGGGAGAACTTGCACAATTGGTGGCTGACTAAATACTTTTTTTCCCCACTGTACATACACTTAGGATGGAGTCATTAAAACTTGTTTTTCAATCACTCCACAAATTTCTTGTTAACAAACTATAGTTTTGGCAAGTCGGTTAGGACATCTACTTTGTGCATGACACTGTCACGATCGTTCATTAACGAGAAGGACCAAGGCGCAGCGTGATATGCATTCATATTTATTTACGTACTGAACACACGACAAAACAACAAACGAAACGTGAAGTCCAAGGTAGACAAATAACATACCTCACACAGAACAAGATCCCACAACTGACTGGTGCCAAAAGGCTGCCTAAGTATGGTCCCCAATCAGAGACAACGAGCTACAGCTGCCTCTGATTTGGAACCAAACCGGCCAACATAGATCTACACATAATAGATATTCACCATAGAAATAAACACAACACAGAAACTACACACCCTGGCTCAACATTTAAGAGTCCCCAGAGCCAGGGCGTGACAGTACCCCCCCCCCCCCCCCCCCCCCCCCCCCAAAGGTGCGGACTCCGACCGCGCAACCTAAACATAACAGGGTAGGGGCCGGGTGTGACCACCACCTATTATCCGCCTCCCTGTTGCGCCCCTGGTCTGGTCTGGAACCGCTGACTGGAGCTGGACCCGACGACGGTGGATTGAACTGCTCTGGCTCCGGGGTGGAGCCGCTGACCGGAACTGGATCAGGCACCGGTGGAGCGGACTGCTCTGGCTCCGGAGTGGAGCCGCTGACCGGAGCTGGACTGGACTCCGGTGGAGCGGATTGCTCTGGCTCCGGAGTGGAGCAGCTGACCGGTGCCGGACCAGGCACCGGTGGAACAGGCACGGGCCGTGCCGGACTGGACACACGCACCACTGGCTTGGTGCGGGGAGCAGGAACGGGCCGGACTGGGCTGACAACGCGCACCCCTGCCTTGGTGCGGGGAGCAGGAACGGGCCGGACTGGGCTGACGACGCGCACCACTGGCTTGGTGCGAGGAGCAGGAACGGGCCGTACCGGACTGGCGACGCGCACCACTGGCCTGGTGCGGGGAGCAGGAACAGGCCGTACCGGACTGGCGACGCGCACCACTGGCCTGGCGCGGGGAGCAGGAACAGGCCGGGCCGGGCTGGCGACGCGCACCACTGGCTTGGTGCACGGGGCAGGAACAGGCCGGGCCGTGCTGGCGACGCGCACCACTGACTTGGTGCGAGGGACAGGAACAGGTCGGACCGGGCTGGCGATGCGCACCACTGGCTTGATGCGAGGAGCAGGAACGGGCCGAACCATACTGGGAACACCCACCACTGGCTTAGTGCGGGAATCAGGAACGGGCCGGACCGGACTGGCGACACGCACCACTCGATTGGTGCGAGGAGCGGGACTGGGTTCCTTCATTAACCCCCGCTCCTTCTGCTGCCTAACCAGCTCCTCTCGCCGTGCCTCTACACTTTCCTTCTGCTCCCTCTGAACCAATGACCCCCTTAATCTGGCGGCCTCCTCTGCTAAACGGCTGAACCGCTCTATCGCGTCCTCCTGCTGCCTCGTCGTCCACGGCGTGAGCCCCCCCCTAAAAACGTTTTGGGCTTGTCTCTCCCCCGTGATCATGGCCTCCATCCCTCTTGCCAGACTCTCGCTCATCTCCTCCCAAGTCCATCCTCTCTCCTCGTCACGCTGCTTGATCCAGGATTGGTGGGATCTTCTGTCACGATCGTTCATGAACGAGAAGGACCAAGGCGCAGCGTGATATGCATTCATATTTATTTACGTACTGAACACACGACAAAACAACAAACGAAACATGAAGTCCAAGGTAGACAAATAACATACCTCACATGGAACAAAATCCCACAACTGACTGGTGCCAAAAAGCTGCCTAAGTATGGTCCCCAATCAGAGACAACGAGCGACAGCTGCCTCTGATTGGGAACCAAACCGGCCAACATAGATCTACACATAATAGATATTCACCATAGAAATAAACACAACACAGAAACTACACACCCTGGCTCAACATTTAAGAGTCCCCAGAGCCAGGGCGTGACAGACACAATTCATTTTTCCAACAATTGTTTACAGACAGATTATTTCACTTATAATTTACTGTATCACAATTCCAGTGGGTCAGAAGTTTACATACACTAAGTTGACTGTGCCTTTAAACAGCTTGGAAAATTCCAGAAAATGATGTCATGGCTTTAGAAGCTTCTGATAGGCTAATTGACATAATTTGAGTCAATTGGAGATGTACCTGTGGATGTATTTCAAGGCCTACCTTCAAACTCAGTGCCTCTTTGCTTGACATCATGGGAAAATAAAAAGAAATCAGCCAAGACCTCAGAAAAAAATGTGTAGACCTCCACAAGTCTGGTTCATCCTTGGGAGCAATTTCCAAACGCCTGAAGTTACCACGTTCATCTGTACAAACAATAGTACGCAAGTATAAACACCATGCGACCATGCAGCCGTCATACCACTCAGGAAGGAGACGCGTTCTGTCTCCTAGAGATGAACGGACTTTGGTGCGAAAAGTGCAAATCAATCCCAGAACAACAGCAAAGGACCTTGTGAAGATGCTGGAGGAAACAGGTACAAAAGTATCTATATCCACAGTAAAACTAGTCCTATATCGACATAACTTGAAAGGCCGCTCAGCAAGGAAGAAGCCACTGCTCCAAAACCGCCATAAAAAAGCCAGACTACAGTTTGCAACTGCACATGGGGACAAAGATCGTACTTTTTGGAGAAATGTCCTCTGG
Source organism: Coregonus lavaretus (assembly GCF_964263955.1). Classification (NCBI taxonomy): domain Eukaryota; kingdom Metazoa; phylum Chordata; class Actinopteri; order Salmoniformes; family Salmonidae; genus Coregonus; species Coregonus lavaretus. The sequence goes on from NC_139997.1 coordinate 32,414,161, forward strand.
TCTGATGAAACAAAAATAGAACTGTTTGGCCATAATGACCATCGTTATGTTTGGAGGAAAAAGGGGGATGCTTGCAAGCTGAAGAACACCATCCCAACCGTGAAGCACGGTGGTGGCAGAATCATGCTGTGGGGAGCTTTGCTGCAGGAGGGACTGGTGCACTTCACAAAATAGATGGCATCATGAGGAAGAAAATGATGTGGATATATTGAAGCAACATCTCAAGACATCAGTCAGGAAGTTAAAGCTTGGTCGCAAATGGGTCTTCCAAATGGATAATGACCCCAAGCATACTTCCAAAGTTGTGGCAAAATAGCTAAAGGACAACAAAGTCAAGGTATTGGTGTGGCCATCACAAAGCCCTGACCTTAATCCTATAGAACATTTGTGGGCAGGACTGAAAAAGCGTGTGCGAGCAAGGAGGCCTACACACCTGACTCAGTTACACCAGCTCTGTCAGGAGGAATGGCCCAAAATGTACCCAACTTATTGTGAGAAGCTTGTGGAAGGCTACCCGAAACGTTTGACCCAAGTTAAACAATTGAAAGGCAATGCTACCAAATACTAATTGTGTGTATGTAAACTTCTGACCCACTGGGAATGTGATGAATGAAATAAAAGCTGAAATAAATCAATCTCTCATTTCACATTCTTAAAATAAAGTGGTGATCCTAACTGACCTAAGACAGGGAATTTTTACTAGGATTAAATGTCAGGAATTGTGAAGAACTGAGTATAAATGTATTTGGCTAAGGTGTATGTAAACTTCTGACTTCAGCTGTATATTGTTGTTTAGTTTCTTTCACTGGTGTGGCATTTAAACAGAGAGCATATGGTGAGAGTCAAATAATCTTCAATGCTAAAAAAATGAGAACCAAAATGTGCAATGGTAAGCATTTTACTTTTTGGTGCCATGGGCTGCCATTTTCTCTGTGAAATTTCCACGTCTTTTGGTTGATTTCTTTAATGGTTTTTGACGTTTGAAAGTTTAAAGGGCATTTAGAGTTGATATCCCACCAAACCCCTCTGTTCAGGTCTTCTTTCTTTGACTGGCTTCTTTTCACCTTAAACCGTTTTTTTCAGAAGTCTATTTTTCAAAGTGGATAATTGACAGCAACAGCGGCGGTGGCATGAACCCCGAACCCCTCCATTACCATGACACTGTCTTCAAAGCTGTCTCATGTCTAAAGGAGCTCAGCCCCAAAGCTCTTGTGTAGTGTCTGGACCCACCGCTCAAATTCCTTTCACACCCCCATTGAAAATCATTGATTCTTTGGTCGAGTCTAGTCATTGGGAAAAGCCTGTGCCTGTTCTGTCATAGCGAGACCAAGTGTGTGTGTGTGTGCCTACGTGTGTGTGTATGTGTGCGCGTGTACATGCACATTTATGTGCACCTCAGTGTAGTAAATGAATCCCAGCTAGATTTAGTGAGGGGTTTTACTAGCAGGCTAAGGCTGAGCCCACGGCATAGCCAGAACAGGTTGGGTTTCAAAGGGCTTATGGAGGAATTAGGCGGGTCTTTGGAGTTTGAGCGTAGCCTAATTCCTAGTGACCTTTCCCTGGCTCTGGGTTGACTTTTTGTGGTGATCAGCCAGCCAGCGCTATAACAAGCTTTTCCGTCTGTGTGGCTAGGGATTACTGTGAAACAGCAGTGTCCTCCCATCGCCTCACCTCCACTCACAGGGAACCATCTGTGGAGGAGAGAGAGAGGGAGAGAGAGGGAGAGAGGAAGAGAGAGGAAGAGAGGGGGAAGGAAACGGCTTCAGAGGGAGAGAGAAAATAGGCGTTAGTCTGAAGGGACATTGTCATTGTCACGCCTGTCTGTGTGTTAGTGAGGATTCTGTGGATGTCAGAGCTCCTTTTGTGTAACATTGGGATGTTTTGAACTTCCATCTCAAACTGCCGGGCTTTAACGACCTTTCCAGCCTGCTATTCAAGAGCGTTCAAGGTCATTTGAACCTGTTTGCTCTTTCTTCTTTTAGTAGCTATTTTTTTAAATATTCTCTTTTACTCTGCAAAGGGGGAAGGATTATTGGTGCAGTTGGAGTCAGCTTAGTGGTTATCTACTGTAGGTGAGTCTTCTACTCTTTCTTATAGTGGTCCTCTGTAGCTCAGCTGGTAGAGCACGGCGCTTGTAACGCCAAGGTAGTGGGTTCGATCCCCGGGACCACCCATACACAAAAAAAATGTATGCACGCATGACTGTAAGTCGCTTTGGATAAAAGCGTCTGCTAAATGGCATATTATTATTATAGCACTCTTTTGTCTCATCTTCAGAGGTCCTTGATGCTGATTAAAGACATGGTCTGTACCTTGGAGGGACTGACTCACTTCTAGGTACAGAAACGTCGGTGTGAGTTTTTGCTACTGTTGACATTTCCCTTTTGCATTAAAAAGAATATGTAATCTGAATATATATTCTATTTCTATACCAAAGACTGCTATGTCAGGTATGTTAGGAATGGGTGAAACGGAGAATACCGTAGTAGGGCATCTTAGGTTGGCATTGTTCACTGGCTATGGTTTAAATCTCTAGGTGTATCTTACATCCTATTTAAAGTGGATTAGCAGGGGCGTTAGTATTGAATGTTATAATGATGTTCTATAATTAGATAGACCTTACAAACCCACTCATTGTAATTACATGGCTATTTATTACCTGGTCAAGGGGATCTTTACTCCACCACACCTGCCGAGAGAGCAATTGATTGCTTTTAATTTATCTCTGTTTGTATTAATTGCTCTTGTAACATTGAGAATGGTAGTTAGGTGAGAGAAAGCAATATTGGCACTAAAATGCATTGTTTTTCCTTGTTTGTGCGCCGACTGAGGGGTGTGGAATGGATGCAGACTGAGGGGTGTGGAATGGATGCAGCATTGCCGGCGTACTTGCCCGTGCAGGACAGAAGTGTCTTTCATTGGTGTTTGGCACATGCACTCTCTCTCTGGGGCATCCAGGGAGGGAGGGAGGTAGTCCTGTCCGCTCCATGCCTGCTGCCCTTCTGCCATGTTTGTGGGGTCCTGTCTGTGTGTGTCTGCCCTGTAGGGCTCTGTAGGCTTGTGTCTTGAGGGGAGGCTTCCCCCCAGTCCCTCATGCAGGAGGAGTCCAGGGAACCCCTCCTCTTCTCCTCTCCCCCTCTCCCCCTCTCATCTCCTCTTCTCTCCTCACCGCTCCACTGCATTATCATAAAATGTGAGTCAGAGCTGATTGATGCAAATGGCCCTCTGTTCTTTTCTACCATTAACTGGCCGTTCTCCATGGCCACAGGCGGCGATTACATCTGTCATTTCCAGCAACTCATTAAAGAGAAGCGACGGACAGAGGGCAACCAGTGAAGAACAAACACCATTGTAAATACAACCCATATTTATGTTTATTTATTTTCCCATTTGTACTTTACTATTTGCACATTGTTACAACACTGTATATATATACATAATTTGACATTTGAAATGTCTTTATTCTTTTGGAATGCCAATAAAGCCCTTAAATTGAATTGAATTGAAATTGAGTGAGTGAGTGAGTGAGTGAGTGAGAGAGAGAGAGAGAGAGAGAGAGAGAGAGAGAGAGAGAGAGAGAGAGAGAGAGAGAGAGAGAGAGAGAGAGAGAGAGAGAGAGAGAGAGAGAGAGAGAGAGAGAGAGAGAGAGAGAGGGCTATTTCTTCTTCCTTAAAAGTGCTGTCTGGTCAAAATGCCTGCCTGATAAGCAACACTTTACTTGGCAGCAGGGTTGTTTTTGTGCCCATGTTTTTCCTCTGTTCTGGCACAGACATAGGCCTTCTAGACATTTCTTGTCACCTCTACACCAATATAGAATTACTACTACCTCTACTTCTGCCACTGATAATAGTGGTGGATACTGTTGTTGAAGTAAAAGTAGTTGTTTGTGAAAATAACAAATGTTGGCTTTATTTTGAATAAACATTTCACAGCATAGTTCACGATAAAGTCAAGCACGGTAGTACAAGTATTTATCAATTTTTACAGTCTGCTTTCATGACAGAAAAAAATTGACATGTCGCACAGGGTAGAAATCCAATACAATGTTTGTTTTTTGGCTGCTGGCCAAACATTTTGAACAGCACTCTCAAAGAAAGTAAACCGCAGAAGAAGAAACAAAGTGTGTCTGTAGCACCCCCCACCCCTGACTCCTCAACTCCTGGCAAACAGATTACAGCTCATCTGATGTGTGCTTGTGTGTGTGTGTGTGTGTGTGTGTGTGTGTGTGTGTGTGTGTGTGCGTGCGCGCGTGTGCGCGCGTGCGTGCGCGTGCGTGCGTGTGTGTGAGTTGCCAACAGGTACCTGATCTTCTTTAATGGGGGGCCACCATGCTGTTACTGCTGTTGCAGGGGGCCATGGAGCTCCAGCTGAGCCTCCTCCGGCCCCCTTAAGGGGAGCCTCTCCGTGGCCTATAGGGGCCCGTGGGGACCAGTGCTAATGGCCTGGGGAGCCCCACATCTTTTGTGCTCAGCGGTGGTCTCCATCTCCCTTCTCCATCACCTTAATATCCAGCCTGACCCAGTCCGCCTGTGATCACATGCTGGAAAGGAAACATCAGGGGGTCGGTGGGGGTGTGGGAGTAGTGGGGGAGCCTGGGGCTGATGGGATGAGGATGGAGGTTGGAGGGATGAGGGAGAAATCTCTCTTCTCAGTTGCAGGGGGCATCAGGGCACTAAGCTCCAATCAGAGGGGTCTATGGATCGCCATAATTCTGCAGCCAGCGTTTCCTGCACAGAGTACAGACAGACATGTAATACCCTTCCCAGAGCCCCCATGCAGTTCCCTGTGTGTGAGGTGTTGATAAAGAGGTTAACCCCCCTCCCTCTGCCCCTGTATCCACTTGGTGATCTCAGGGTAATGGCTATGGCCTCTTCACTACATGATCCAGGCCTCCAATGTTCCCACTCAAGTGCATCCAAGATCATTTCCCCACATTCTAGGAAACACAGAGAAAGAGTGGTAGAAAAAAATTGATTGTACTGGCCTGCTGTGGGGGACTGACTGACAAGCTGTCAGGGGCCAGGCTGGAGTGTTGGGCTTTTGACCTATGACCTCTGGGCTCTGTTAGGGGAGATAGGAGCTATGACCCCTCTCTCTCTCTCTCTCTCTCTCGCTCTCTCTCTCTCTCTCTCTCTCTCTCTCTCTTTCTCTCGTTTCTCTCCTCTCTCTCACTATCTCTCTCTGGACAGATGAGCAGTAGAGTCAGTCTGCTCTGCACCACGGGAGGCCTGAGTGTTGCGTGGAAACAGTGATCCTCTCAGACACAGATCTCTAGTGAGATACATTATGAGCAATTAGGCACCAGATGAAAGCACATTAATTACTAGCCGGAGGCAAACATGCACAAATATCGGACAGGAAATTACTGGTGATTTAAAGCCTTTTTCTCCCTCAGTTGTGGTGGTAAGATTCTCCAACACTGATGGTGGTGAATCACACATTGACAGAGGAAGGAGAGAGAAGGTTAGAGGTGACTATTGCTGTTATCACAAGCTGTACTATAGCGGTAATATACTGTGTTGGTTGTCAAGTAGCCAAGTGTGTACATGTCCATTGGGTTATAAGAGAGAACAGGATGTCAACTCACCAATGGATGTTATCTCTTCTCATAGGGGTTAGAAGTTGAATGTCTTTCTCAAGCTATTTCTGTGTTCCATTTAGTGTTCTTACAGTAGCCATCCATAGTGGATGGTATTATTTCATAAATTTCATATAGTCTACACCAGGGGTGCCCAGACTTTACTTACATAGGATCTACTTTTTCCACCCTCTTCTCCCCCACCAATATTAAATAACATTTCACCTTATTGATTGGATGATTTGCACTGCATGCTGTCAGCAAGCTTTGCATAGTCTGGGTTGTAGCTACTGATTGCTAGCCTCAAGCAGGTGTCCAGGTGATCATCTGTTAGAGTGGACCGGTATTTTGACTTGATGATCTTCATGTCTGAAAATGCTGACTCGCAAAGGTAGGTAGATCCATAATCTTCCTCCCACTCACTGTGAAAGTGGTAGATTTTTGGTTTCTTGCTGCTTGGTCCAGCACTCATATAAAAAATGTAACCGCAACTTCATAGAAAAAAACGTAGTAAAAAACAACTACCACTGGAACAACAAATAATATTCTGTTACAGGTCTGTTACAGGTCTCGCAAGCGTGGAAATGTAAACGTACTAACTGCAGACGGTTGCTATGGTAGCGACAGTTTGGAAAACAAAATGTAGCAACTATAGTGCCGCGGGTTGGTCCACTTTTATGTCAATCGAGCAGTTTTTAAAATATTTTGGCTGTGCAGTAATAGTCGACAAAGAAGCAAACCTGTAAGCAAAGCATACGGTGCTTCAGAACTGTGGACCTCATTATTTTTAAGCAGACTCGATGGTAACGCTGTGAATTGCCAAAATATATATTTTTAGTGCATACATTTTGAAAACTTTTATGCGGTCTACTAGAAATAAGTCCTAGATCGACGTCCTGGGTACCAATGATCTACACTCTTAGAAGTAAAGGTGCCTGGAAGAACCTTTTTGGTGTCTGTGTTCAACCTTAACGTGATGACATACAACAGAACAGATTAACACGCATGACATTTACTCTTAACAGGTGGCCCAAAAAAATCTGAAAGCCATGCCCCAACTAAGCTACGCCTCCAGCCCAGGGTTCCTCCAGGAACCCTTTGCTACATTGAAACATTAAAGGTTCCTCAAAGAACCCCTCAACTAACCAAAGGTGCAAATATGAACCATTGACGAGGAATGTTTCTTTGAGGAACTCCAGGGGTTCCTTGAGGATCTCCAGAGTTTCTCGAGTCACCACTAATTCTAAGAGTGTACACAGTGCTTCCATGATGTAAAGTGTGTGAGTCAGCCGGCTAACAGGTTCAATATCACCTGTGGAGTTAAGCTCAGAACTCACTTAGTGCTCCTACTGCTTGGAGAACGATTAGACGCAACACAACACTGAGACACCATGCTGGCCATGCTTTTCAACAGCAAATAACACTGGAGCCCCATCAGAGACCTATTCCAATACCAATCTGAAACCTGTGTTTATTGCCCATTAAATCAACCTTTATTTTATGGCAAATGTTGCCGTAATTGGCTTTTTACGAAGTGTACTTTGTAACACACATACATGCCCCATTGAAGGAAAACCACTCTGGTATTGTCTATCGAGGGGGTGCTTAATGGCGCAATTTATTTTGTTCCTTCCATCTGTTCCAGAGACTTTCAAAGAAAACATTTTTTTCCGCATTCTACTCTCTAAACTGGCTTTAATGAAGAAGATAAAGTGGATCCTTGGGTAGTGTCTCAAAGAGGCACACAGCAGTCAGTTCATTATTAGTATCAATCTCAAGTCTTCCTGGGTGGGGCTGTGGGCTATCATCCTACTACCTCTTCAAGGTGCCCATGCAGCTCACAATGGTATCATTAGTCTCCAGCGGGCCTTGCCTGTGGCCCTAGGGGCCTGGTGGCGGGGCCCACCTCTCTGGGGAAAGACTGGCTCTAGGACTGCAGCAAAGACGGAGGGGAGGGGCTCTCAGGGGAGACTCCTGGCTCTAGGGCTGGAGGGTTGCAGCTAGGCTCCGAGGGGAGTGGCTGACAGGGTTGTTATGACTACAGCTCCCCTGTCCCAGAGGAGTGCTCAGGAATACATTAGCATGGTCACAGCCCTCTGGCGTAATATGATTGGACAGGAGGGAGCAGGGGGAGTCAGCTCCACCCCCTCCACCCATCCGCCCCTCCACATCTCCCAGAGGACATGTGTAGCCTGTGTTCAGCCTCTTATCTCCTCCCAGCATCAAAATACATAATTGCACCTCTGGGGCATGTGCACAAATCTTCCTTTGCGTGCAATCACCTCCCTAACCTACCCCATCCAGCCATTAAGACATAGATCATAAACCATGGCTCCTGAATTATTCCAAGCAGGATATTATTTCTAAGTTAATAAACATGGTAGCTGATCTTGTAAAACGTTATTTATTGCCTTTCAGAGCCCCATTTGCTGTGTGTGTGTGTGTGTGTGTGTGTGTGTGTGTTCGTGTGCATTGCAGACCCCAATCCAGAGAGAGAGAGAGTGATAAAGAGGGATAAAGAGGGAGGAAGAGAGGGGTGGTGTGGCTTAGTGTAAGACTCTAAATCCCCAGCTAAATCCCCAGCCAAAACACACAGGCCTCAGGTGGTGGTGTGCTTCTTTACCTCATCCTGCATCGTCTGATAAGACTAGAGCTCTTTGTTGTGGCTTGGAGAGGAGATGGAGACGAGCCAAAGGCGATTAAACAAAGCTTATAGCCTCCACGTGGGTTATCAGGAGGTTTCATCACCATAGGCACAGTGTATTAACACAAGGAAAACAGTCTCTTTAGGCCGTCTCACCTCAGTTTTCACATCTCTGTAACTTAAGCTAAATGTTGTTCAGCGATAAAAGCCAAACCTTTCTGTGTTTATTCCGCCATGGCAACGGCATCCTTTAGTAGGTAGGTATCCCAAGGGAGCCTCCAGCCTCAACAGACAAGAGACAATCCACTCCAAGTCTAAGTCGTTCGCAACTTCAACCACCTAGTATTGGAAAGAGTTTTTCACAGGAATTTGTGGGCCACTCGATCCAGCTGTTTTTGTGTAGTCAAGCTCACAGCTGCCAACAATTACTGCTCAGAACAGAATCGTGCTCTGAGCTCCACCGACAGTTCTCTTTTGATTAGCAATTATCCTTGGAAAAAAGGGAGGAAACACGAAGGGACACAGAGGAGAGCATGTTCCAAACGTGTGTTTCCATTAAACAGGGTTCTGTCGGGGCATGCGAGGGGTTCCGTCAGGGTTCCATGTGGTTCACTACGGTCCATCATAACATCGTTTGACTGTGATTCCCCATACTGTCCAGATGTTAGGATTAGCTCCAAACAGGGCCATATGTTTCCACTTAGTTGTAGGGGGGGAAATAAATGGTTTGTTTTTCCATTGTGGTCTCTCTCATTACACACTTATAAAACAGAAGATAAAAAAATGGTGCCCTAGCTCGTCGAGCCAGACTTACACTTGCTTGGCATGACGTGTTGTTAGCGGGGAATGTATACTTTTTTTGGAGCCCCATCTTTTTAAGGTCTACTTTTCTGGGTTACGACTGACAGAGGCTAGGATTAGAACCAGTGCGCAACATCTTTTAGTCATTTCAGCTGTAATTGTAGCTGCCGTTGGTAGAACATTTCTCACGTCAATGCCTGGTTTACTTTACGCGTACCCAACCAGCTCGTTCATTGGCTTCAGGCTGCTAATGGTGGAATTCATATGCACTGTTGCTGCTGCTTTCACAACAGAAGGATTGACAGTGTCTCTCCAGTGTCCTTTGCTGTAAATGGTAGTTAAGGGAATTAGGCATCCTGCAGGGGTAGCAGGTGTTCCTGACCTCCCCTAACCTCCCTTACCCTGGCCCCTCTCACCCTCTCACCTCTACCCATCAGAGGTGCGGGTGGCAGTAAAGCCCAGGTCACAAGCCATACAGGGAGGTCACAGGCCAGACATTCTATCTGAAGGCAAGAGGCTGGAGGTGAGAAAGGAAGATTTATTGACTACCGGATCCTGTTCAACAGACACTGTTAGACCAGAACCCCTGTGTCATGTATAGTCTGTCTTTTAGAACATTGGGTATGACAGCTCCTATTTTAGTTTTGTCAGAGTTGTCCCTGGTACATGAAAGAAGCATTGGCTCTTGACACAAAGCCAAGAATGACAACCACTGCTTTTATTCACTTGATTTTTTATGAAAATATTTGGCACAGAAATTCCATGGAGTTTTAAAATGTAAGGTATTGTCATCATTCATGACAGACTTGTGCACCTGCTCTCAACTGTCACCTCTCACCAACATTATAGAATGCAGACTTAAGGACAGTATTGTTGTTGAATGACTCATGAGGCTGCCAGGTTTACAGTGAATTCAATGAGGCAACAGCAAGACACCTTGTACACACGTTTTGACGTCTATCTCTACTTCATACAAATCACTTGTTTTTCAGTGTTTTTTAAATCCTGGCTTTGATATGTTCAACTGAGCCAATTTGACATCCCCTCTCTCGAATTAAGGCCCTTCAGAGAAGCACAAAGAGAGGCAGATAGATGTTGCATGTCTTCATTAAGCCTCCCTTAATTGGCTTTGTAACAAATAATCTCCCATCTCTCAGAGCGAGGGACGTGGCAGAAAGGCCGAGCGCTAGCTCCAATCATCTGTCAAACCGTCAGACGGATCTCAGGAATGAAAGCAGCCGGCGGGCGCACGCACGTCAGCCAGTTGTTCAACACTGTGTACAAACACTCCAGATCACACTCAAATAGAAAAGGCTGTCAGAAAGTCTGCTGTACGGGGATTAAACAGCTCTCAGTTAACACAGAACTGTCAAGACTAGACCCGTGTTTCACCCTTTAAGATTATTCAGTTTTTCTTACTCTGTAAAGAACACCAAGCATAGTGACAGTAGGCCTACATCTGCCCAATTCATTTCATTGCATGGCCTAATGGCAGTTGTTAGAAAGGGACTGAAAATAACTGTAAAAGTTGAAGACGCCCACAGTGAAAAGGTTGTTGATATTAGACACAGGGAAAGGTTTTGTTGGACACAAACTGAGCTTCAGGCCCTGATGGTGTGATAAAACCAAGGTCTTGGATCCAACCAAAGCACTCTCATTTTATCATCAACAGGCAGTAAGGGTATGCTCTTCCCTTCCGTGTCCTTCATAGCTGCTTTGTATAATGATGAGCACCCCCTATAGAATACCAATGTGTTACTTTGCCTGCATGCGTACCTGCCTGTCAGTCAGTCTATTTCCTCCATGTCCTGCCATGCAGCCAAGCGAAGCACGCTCACTCTATAGACCGAGCTACTGTATCCTGCAACCTAATAGACTGGAGAGGACTCCATTGAACATGTGAATGTGCATGTCAACCTTGCTCGCCCCCAGTATTTAACATGTGATGTCTCCAAGTCCTCCTTGTGATGGCTGGCTCTGCAGAGGGAGGGAGGAGGGACGGAGAGAGGCATGTCACGTCCAAATGAAAGGCTATTACAGGAGACGTGCTGCAGAGCCCGAGGAACCACCTCACTGTGTCTGTCCTGTCTGTCCCCATGGCCGGTTTCACACACTCATGCACACACACACCATCCCTCCCCCTCCAGCCTCTGCGACATGACATTAGAACGGGGAGTGACATAACATCTGATGGCACTCTTAGTTGATCTAGTCTGGGGCTAGGGCCACACATCTCTCTTTGTTCCAGTCAGTAATACAGTGAGCACTCCAGACATGTGGGCCTGGAGGCACAATAATCCCAAGTGGGACCTTTCTTGCTCTCTAGACAAGGCTGATAAATTCATGAACATTTTAATTTGAGTACAGACAAAAAACCCAAATCTGCCTTGACCCCAACAAAGATATACTGTATAATTCAGTTGATCGCTATATGACAGTCACAGCAACATTGTTATCAGGATTGTTTTAATGTACACAAATTCACTTTTGGGTTTTTATTTTATTTGAAGTCTAAAGCTCAACACATTATTCATATGGTTCAACCTCCAACCATAGACCTGCTCGCTCACATAATGCAGAAATGACAGAGGCGTTGTCTGTCATCGACATTTGGCCTGTTGTGATGATAGTTATGACCAGCTGAAGGTAAAGATCCATAATGGTATCATCCATTCATCCCTGTGATTTATCCTATAGCATTATAATATTATATATGCATTAATCTGTGTGAACCTGCTCTGCTGGCCCTGCGCATGGTATCAGCATGTTAAAATTAATCCATCCATCAATCAATCAATCAAATGTATTTACATCAGCAGTTGTCACAAAGTGCATAGACATGACACAGATGTTCTCCATGGTGAGTAGTCTGTAATTCTCAACATGTCCCGTTGCACAAAAGGGAGAGGAAAGACATTGATCAACCGTCCACTGAGCACTCTGCTGTTAATTAGGTAAGTGTTGAACAACATGCGTTTCCCTGTTATTGTGCTAAAGAGCTTGATTGCCAGTTTGCTAGGGCCTGAACGATAAAATGACATCTGTGAACATCTGCTTTGAAAATAAAAAATGCTGGCTTATCTGAATGGAACATTTACTTTGTTTTGTCTTGGTGGACCAATTAAGTGAACAGATTTACACAGCCATCCGGATCAATCTGAAAACAATAGCTCCAAAATAGTGTGTTTGTGTGTGCGCGTGCGTGCTTGCGTGTGTGTTAGAACAGCCAGAATCCTGAACCCCAGAACTCTACACACACACACACACACACACACAACCCCCCCCCACTAACATCTTCATGCCGTCTTGTCAAATCCCCCCAGACTACTTTCCCTTTCATCTGGAAGCACACACTAGACTGTGATGCTTTGCTTTTCATCCCCGGCATCCTTGCTGCAGTTAATTAACAGTTATTAGTGTTAGCGCAACGGCGCTGGATAAGATGTCACAAATCATCAAGTCTCTAGGTGCAGTTACAGCAATTAAGAGCTTTATCGCACCTAGCTAACTCGCTCCGCTCGGCAGCCATTTGGTACACTTCCAGGTTCCTTTTTTAGACCTGAAAGCACTAATCAAATCATTTCTGCTCTGCAATTCGCCGTCGTTATTTCAATTCCTAATGACGTGAGGCTCCCTCCCACCTCCTCCTTCCACCTCCTCCTCCCACCTCCTCCTCCCACCTCCTCCTCGTTCTCCACCCCTACTCTCTTTTTCTCACTGCAGCCATCGCCAAGCAATACATTAATGACTTAGTGAAGGGAGGTGCCGTGCTGTGCTGTTCTCTCCTCCCTAGGACTGAGGCTTTTATTTAGGCCCAGCAGGCCCTCACAATCTGGAGATTGTAGATATGTTGCCTCTGCCATGTGTGTGCGTGCGTGTGTGTGTGTGTGAGTGGGGGCCGGTGAATGCTGGATCAGCAGATTAGAGTGTTTACCTTTAGATTTGGGAGCGAGGTGCGATTTCTCTGGCCTGATCAATTTGTCATCCCTCTAAATGGAAAGTTAATTGTTTCCAGCCGAGGGAAGGGGGTTGTTGAGGAGCATTTGCTTTGGTATTTTTCTCTTCTCCCTCTCCTGCCAGCGCTTGTTGTTTTAAAGTTTTATCTTTAATCACAAGGGTTTTTATTTGTTGCTTTTTTACTGGTGAGATTGAGATCTGCAGAAGTGAGGAGAAGTGTAGTGAAGAGAAGTGAAGTGTGCCCCAGCGCTGGGCCCTGTTGAATGAACACTAGCCTCTTGATAACCTAGCTAGCAGGCAGTGGGAAAATTCATAGCTCTTGCTCTGCAATTCACAACTTCTATTACAGGTTGTACACTCTGTTAACAGTACAACCCATGCTCTGAATTTTGTTTCATTTTGAACTGGAAGAAGTGCTAGCTAGCATACCAGTTATAGCACGGTGGCAATTTTATACAGTGATTGGGGAAATAATATTTTTTTAAAATCAGGAATCCATTTTATTTCCTCTGTATATTCTATAGAGATATCTCTCATACTGTATGGAGCCATGTTAGTGCTCTTGACATTCTTCAAGTATTCCCATACATGTATTTCCAAATGCGCTATAGCTCTTTGAGTGTCCTTGGTATGAATAAGACGATGAAGCAGTGTATAGAGCAGTATGACCTGACCTTGGCCTGGGCTGTAGTGTGAGAACAGCAGGAATGACTATAATGACCCACCTGGATCAGGCTATAGAGGCCAGGCCAGACCCTGAACCCAGTGCCCCAGGGCTCTCAGGCTCTCTTATGAGCTCTTATTGAAGAGCTTCCCCTAGCCCACCTTAGTCTAAACACGGAGCAGCCCACATACACACACACACTCTGGCTCCCTGCCAGGTGCTTAGTGCTAACCTTTAGTGTGGGAGGGAGGTAGCAGGTCCCCCCTCTCCAAAGCCAGGCTCCCAAGGGCCTCTTCTGACAGGTGCCGGAGAAAACACAAGTAAACACTTGTTAGGATTGACACAGGGCCCTGGCATCGATCGGCAGCCATAAAAACCTGGAGTAGGCAGGAAAAAGAGAGAGACGGTGGGATGCTGAAAAAACTGTAGAGAGAATCTGCTCTTTCTCTCACATAGGCTGGCCATTGTAGTGAGCGGGTAGTGCAGGGCAGGGCAGGCCTCTTACTGGGTTTTGTTAAAACAGGAGGGTGCTTCAGAGGAGAACAAGAGACTCTTTGGTGTGTCACTCAGACTGAGAGAGAAAGAGAGGTGGCGGGATGGGATGGGGAGGTGGATAGGGGGTAATCTGCTCTGTGGGCTACATTAGCCCAATGATGGCTATCAGTGCTGAGAGGGGATGATGACAGGCCTCAGTGCTCCTGGTCCTGGGGGCGTTCTTATCCCACAGTCATCTGGGGGTGAGGAGGGACGGGGGGATGTCTCACTCCACTGAGAGTGGGGTGCTGGTGGGCTGTAGGCTCGCCGTTAGGCCCTGCCGGTGGATGTGGTGGGTCACATAGTATCTATACCATACATGACATGCTGTAGCACTGTACAGTTTATATCCTAGCTTCTTTTCCAATATTTTTCCCTCCTCCTGTCCTTCTCCCACCTAAGCGCTTGTACACAAGTGTGTTTTTTTGTTTAGTGTGCTGAGGGTTCAGCCATACAAGGCCTTTGGAGGACATATTGTACATAACCTGGATCAAGTGTGGTTTAATCCCTACTTCACACAGGGAAATGGAGCAGGCTGATTTACATAAAGCCCACAGGAGTCATCAGTATGGACGACACGTAGCCTACACATCTCGTCCAGCAACCAGGGTGTGTATGCGTGGGTGTGTGTGCGAGCGTGTGTCCAACCACCCAGTAGGCTAATATAAATAAGCCACATCAAGAGGATGACGTCATACAGGTAGCCCAAACCCAACTGCTTTCTCCTGTCTAGCTCAACACAAAGCCATAGCCAATGTACTGTATATCCATTTTCAGAAGAACTACTCTTTTTTTAATGCAACGCTAGATAAGAGAAATGAGTAGTGTGGTTTTGCATTTATACCTATGATAAAATGGCTGTTACCTTCCAGGAAGGAGTAGAAATGTCCCATTTGAGTAACTGCGTGTGCATTATGCAGCAGGCTAGTGCGTCGGCACAAGGCAGTATGGTAATAGATGATGGATGCACTGATCCGGCTCATTATTATCAGTCATGAAGTTGCTCCTACTACGGGGCGGCAGTCACCTTCATCTGTCCCTGAGTAACACATCACCAGGCAGGCAGCTAGCTACCACACTGAAATAACAAGCCCTGGGAGAGAGAGAGACAGAGAGACAGAGAGAGAGAGGGAGAGAGAGAAGGGGGGGGGGGGGGGCGGACGAAGATATGCCATGCTCCTGTGTGTCCCCTGTGGAGTATGGACCCCTCCATTCCTCTCTCACACGTAGCCTACATGCATGCTCCCCTGGGGTGGGAGAGACCCCTGGGTCCCCTGGTGGAACACAGGGGTAATCTGGCCTTCCATCGAAGTGGAGGAGCGTGACCCACATAGCAACACAGTGGAGTGACGCTCCCAGTGATGGCATCTAACACAAAAAAGATGGAGGACATGGTTTACCTTTGTGATTGGCTACTACGTCCTGAAAAAGATATGGCGGTCAATGCATGTGTAGTGTAGTCTTATTTTAATTTTAATTTTATTTTTTATCTGGTTAGTAGAGAGAGTAGAGAACCAGTGTGTTACTGTAACTCCATATGTTTATCTGGTTAGTAGAGAGAGTAGAGAACCAGTGTGTTACTGTAACTCCACATGTTTATCTGGTTAGTAGAGAGAGTAGAGAACCAGTGTGTTACTGTAACTCCATATGTTTATCTGGTTAGTAGAGAGAGTAGAGAACCAGTGTGTTACTGTAACTCCATATGTTTATCTGGTTAGTAGAGAGAGTAGAGAACCAGTGTGTTACTGTAACTCCATATGTTTATCTGGTTAGTAGAGAGAGTAGAGAACCAGTGTGTTACTGTAACTCCATATGTTTATCTGGTTAGTAGAGAGAGTAGAGAACCAGTGTGTTACTGTAACTCCACATGTTTATCTGGTTAGTAGAGAGAGTAGAGAACCAGTGTGTTACTGTAACTCCATATGTTTATCTGGTTAGTAGAGAGAGTAGAGAACCAGTGTGTTACTGTAACTCCATATGTTTATCTGGTTAGTAGAGAGAGTAGAGAACCAGTGTGTTACTGTAACTCCACATGTTTATCTGGTTAGTAGAGAGAGAAGAGAACCAGTGTGTTACTGTAACTCCATATGTTTATCTGGTTAGTAGAGAGAGAAGAGAACCAGTGTGTTACTGTAACTCCATATGTTTATCTGGTTAGTAGAGAGAGTAGAGAACCAGTGTGTTACTGTAACTCCATATGTTTATCTGGTTAGTAGAGAGAGTAGAGAACCAGTGTGTTACTGTAACTCCATATGTTTATCTGGTTAGTAGAGAGAGTAGAGAACCAGTGTGTTACTGTAACTCCACATGTTTATCTGGTTAGTAGAGAGAGAAGAGAACCAGTGTGTTACTGTAACTCCATATGTTTATCTGGTTAGTAGAGAGAGAAGAGAACCAGTGTGTTACTGTAACTCCATATGTTTATCTGGTTAGTAGAGAGAGTAGAGAACCAGTGTGTTACTGTAACTCCACATGTTTATCTGGTTAGTAGAGAGAGTAGAGAACCAGTGTGTTACTGTAACTCCACATGTTTATCTGGTTAGTAGAGAGAGTAGAGAACCAGTGTGTTACTGTAACTCCATATGTTTATCTGGTTAGTAGAGAGAGTAGAGAACCAGTGTGTTACTGTAACTCCACATGTTTATCTGGTTAGTAGAGAGAGTAGAGAACCAGTGTGTTACTGTTTTTATTTTTTATTTTTTTTTATTTTTTGGGGGGGTAGATCAGCTTAATATTGCAGATAGATTATAACTTCTATCAATGTAATTGTCTGCATCACTTCCAATCCCCAATGTTTTTTATATATATACTCCCCTTTATTACTTTTCAACCCCGCCATCCTTTCCTTACTTGGGGTAAATTAGTGAACAACAATGCCCAGGCCTCTACTTCCAGCCTATACTTACTATCTACACCTTATGGACACAGGCAATTTTACAATAATTCCATTTTATTTTTTATTTTTTGTTTTTCTCCTGAACTTCTTCTACTCTCAACCTCTCCGATCATTTTCATGATGTCCATCCGGTTTGCTTCTATATGCCATATCTTTCTAACTGTGCTCTTTCCCAAAAGCTCCCAACATACAACCTATATACTTATTATGGACACAGTATGCTTACATTATTAGTTATCTTGTTATTATTTGTTGTTATTTGTTATTAGTCCCATCCTTCAACTCCATTCAATACCTCCCATCTATCTCTTAACACCATCCATATAGGATTTCTATTTGCCATATGTATTTCAACCGTACTGTGATGTTTTACAAAAGTTCTGAACCTTTCTATTCTCATTGCTTCTACAGATTGTGAATTAAAAATAAACATTTTTGCTAAAAGTATTATTATATTATTGATCGATTGACTATGACTTTTCAGATCACCCAGTAATGCTATCTGCAAGGTTAGCTCCAGGTAGATATTGCAATCCTTTAGCCATTCCTGGACCTGTGTCCAAAAACAAGCTACAAATGGACAGAACCAAAACAAATGATCTAATGATTCTGTCTCTTCACAGCAAAATCTGCAGAGCTGGGAAGATTGTATCCCCCATATAAATAACATTCTATTGGTAGCAATAATTTTATATAATAATTTAAATTGAAAGATTCTAATTTTTGAATCCGGTATCGTTTTGCGTGTCAGTTCATAAACACTATGCCATGGGATCGGTACGTCAAAAATCTCTTCCCAACAATTTTGCAATCTATATGGGACGGCTGTCAATCCTTTGGTCCTTAAGTGAAACTGATATACACTGCTCAAAAAAATAAAGGGAACACTTAAACAACACAATGTAACTCCAAGTCAATCACACTTCTGTGAAATCAAACTGTCCACTTAGGAAGCAACACTGATTGACAATAAAGTTCACATGCTGTTGTGCAAATGGAATAGACAACAAGTGGAAATTATAGGCAATTAGCAAGACACCCCCAATAAAGGACTGGTTTTGCAGGTGGTGACCACAGACCACTTCTCAGTTCCTATGCTTCCTGGCTGATGTTTTGGTCACTTTTGAATGCTGGCGGTGCTTTCACTCTAGTGGTAGCATGAGACGGAGTCTACAACCCACACAAGTGGCTCAGGTAGTGCAGCTCATCCAGGATGGCACATCAATGCAAGCTGTGGCAAGAAGGTTTGCTGTGT
The DNA here is from genome assembly GCF_964263955.1 of Coregonus lavaretus. Lineage (NCBI taxonomy): Eukaryota > Metazoa > Chordata > Actinopteri > Salmoniformes > Salmonidae > Coregonus > Coregonus lavaretus. The sequence goes on from NC_139997.1 coordinate 32,432,490, forward strand.
CTGTCAGCGTAGTGTCTAGAGCATGGAGGCGCTACCAGGAGACAGGCCAGTACATCAGGAGACGTGGAGGAGGCCGTAGGAGGGCAACAACCCAGCAGCAGGACTGCTACCTCCGCCTTTGTGCAAGGAGGAGCATGAGGAGCACTGCCAGAGCCCTGCAAAATGACCTCCAGCAGGCCACAAATGTGCACGTGTCTGCTCAAACGGTCAGAAACAGACTCCATGAGGGTGGTATGAGGGCCTGACGTCTACAGGTGGGGGTTGTGCTTACAGCCCAACACCGTGCAGGACATTTGGCATTTGCCAGAGAACACCAAGATTGGCAAATTCGCCACTGGCGCCCTGTGCTCTTCACAGATGAAAGCAGGTTCACACTGAGCACGTGACAGACGTGACAGAGTCTGGAGACGCCGTGGAGAACGTTCTGCTGCCTGCAACATCCTCCAGCATGACCGGTTTGGCGGTGGGTCAGTCATGGTGTGGGGTGGAATTTCTTTGGGGGGCCACACAGCCCTCCATGTGCTCGCCAGAGGTAGCCTGACTGCCATTAGGTACCGAGATGAGATCCTCAGACCCCTTGTGAGACCATATGCTGGTGCGGTTGGCCCTGGGTTCCTCCTAATGCAAGACAATGCTAGACCTCATGTGGCTGGAGTGTGTCAGCAGTTCCTGCAAGAGGAAGGCATTGATGCTATGGACTGGCCCGCCCGTTCCCCAGACCTGAATCCAATTGAGCACATCTGGGACATCATGTCTCGCTCCATCCACCAATGCCACGTTGCACCACAGACTGTCCAGGAGTTGGCGGATGCTTTAGTCCAGGTCTGGGAGGAGATCCCTCAGGAGACCATCCGCCACCTCATCAGGAGCATGCCCAGGCGTTGTAGGGAGGTCATACAGGCACTTGGAGGCCACACACACTACTGAGCCTCATTTTGACTTGTGTTAAGGACATTACATCAAAGTTGGATCAGCCTGTAGTGTGGTTTTCCACTTTAATTTTGAGGGTGACTCCAAATCCAGACCTCCATGGGTTGATAAATTTGATTTCCATTGATCATTTTTGTGTGATTTTGTTGTCAGCACATTCAACTATGTAAAGAAAAAAGTATTTAATAAGATTATTTCATTCATTCAGATCTAGGATGTGTTATTTTAGTGTTCCCTTTATTTTTTTGAGCAGTGTACTTTTTTATTTATCACAGTTTTCCTTAACCAATTATGTTCTTTAATGCAAGGCCGACAGACAAGTTCCTTACTTTCTCCCCCTTCCACTTTCCTCTTCCACTTTTGCGGTAAGGCTGCAATTATTTGGTTGTAATTTTGGGTAGAGCAGACATTTCCATATGTTTTTGTTAGCTGCATGTGCGACATAACTCCACCAGTCCTACCGATGATATCATTTACGAAGATTATACCTTTTTTAAACATTCTGTCAAAAAATAAAGGTTTTTTGTCAATTAGTATATTTGAATTTAACCACAATATTTGTTGCATTATTTGTTCTGTCGTTTCTGGAGGATTAAATTGTAATTGCAACCAACTTTCTATGGCTTGTTTTAGAAATAGTGATATTTGGGAGATGATTTCCTTTTCAAATAACTGAAAATGAGTTGTTGTAATCTGAATAAAGGGAAAAAGGCCTTTCTTGAACATTGGGTGAGACAATTTTACTAATTTGCTTGAGAACCAGTTCGGATTTTAGTATAACTTTTGTATGACTGAAGCTTTTAGTGATAGGTCTAATGCTTCAATATTTAATCATTTCTGTCCTCCAAATTCATATTCATTATATAAATAGGCCCTTTTAATTTTGTCTGGCTTGCCGTTCCAAATAAAATTGAATATTATTTTCTCATATAATTTAAAAAACTGTTCGCTAGGCGTAGGCAAGACCATAAGCAAATAGGTAAACTGGGATAATACTAAAGAGTTAATCAGGGTGATTTTTCCACAAATTGACAGGTATTTTCCTTTCCATGGTAGTAAGATCTTATCTATTTTTGCTAACTTTCTATTAAAATGTATTGAAGTGAGATCATTTATTTCCTTTGGGATATGTATTCCGAGTATAACCACATCACCATCAGACCATTTTATTGGTAAACTACATGGTAATGTAAAATTTTATTTTTTTGTGATCCAATACGTAATATAGTACATTTGGTTGTAATCCAGAGGTTAGAAAATGTATCTAGATCCTCTATGAGGCTGTGGAGGGATTCTAGTTGTGGATTTAAAAGAAAACATGAATCATCAGCGTACAATGACACCTTTGTTTTTAAGCCCTGGATTTCTAATCCTCTGATATTATTATTGGATCTGATTTTAATAGCTAACATCTCGATGGCCACAATAAATAGATATGCCGATAGTGGACAACCTTGTTTCACTCCTCTTGACAGTTTAAAACCTTCTGAGAAATAGCAATTATTTACTATTTTACACCTAGGGTTACTATACATGATTTTGACCCATTTTATAAGAGATTCTCCAAAATTGAAATGCTCCAGGCATTTATATATAAACCCCAGTCGTACTTTATCAAATGCCTTTTCGAAGTCTGCTATGAATAGCAGGCCTGGTTTCCCATATTTTCCATAGTGTTCTATTGTTTCCAATACTTATATTATCTCCAATGTATATTCCATGTAAAAAACCTGTCTGATTAGAATGAATAATATCCGACAATACCTTTTTAATTCTATGCGCTATACATTTTGCTAGAATTTTTGCATCACAACACTGAAGTGTAAGGGGCCTCCAATTTTTTTAATGGACTGGATCTTTATATTTTCTACTTGTATCCTGTTTCAGTAATAATGAGATCAGACCTTCTTCTTGAGTGTCAGATAATCTACCATTTACATAGGAGTGGTTAAAACATGCTAATAACGGTCCTCTTAGTATATAAAAAAAGGTTTGGTATACCTCGACTGGTATGCCATCCAACCCTGGAGTTTTCCCAGACTTAAAGTCTTTAATTGCATCCAGAAGTTGTGTAGTGTAGTCTTTATAGACTTTTAGTGTGTAATGTTTTGGGGACAGTGTTTAGAGGTATGTAGGTGGATTGGGAGGAGAAATCATTACACATCATTATGATGATGATCTACGGCTGATGATCAGCCAGGAAAAGGATTCATTAGCAATTATAGCCATCATTATCTTGCCCATCATTATGCTTATATGAGAGCCTACAGTCCAGTAAAAAACGACCTCCCTCCCCCCTCTCTTTCTGTGTGGTCTGGCCCATCGTGGTGTCTCAGCTGAATGTGTGCAGGCAAGCCCACTTGGGACGGTAGTGGGTTGGCGGGTTGTTAGGGGGAGGGGAGCACCGCAATAGGGGGCTTGTTCTGGTATCACAGCCAACCCAAACAGGTTTTCTTGCCTGCCACCTTCAGGAACCCAGTGGGACGGCAAGCACCGTTATACATATTTAACCAGATGTCCTCACGGATGGCTTCAGCCCAGAATGAGTTCACATTTCAGGGGAGCAGACAGGGGAGAGAATGCCCTGGTACTGATATCTCTTTGCTGCTCCCACAGTCTCTCCCTTCCCCTCCCCCTTGACAGGGGTGAGTGACACACTAGACAGGGGGGAGGAGAAGTGGGAGAGACGTATTTGCACATCGTTACAACGCTGTACATATCCATTATATGACATTTGAAATGTCTCTATTCCTTTGAAACTTTTGTGAGTGCAATGTTTACTGTTCATTTTTTATTGTTTATTTCACTTTTGTTTATTATCTATTTCACTTGCTTTGGCAAACATACACTACCGGTCAAAAGTTTGGACAAACCTACTCATTCAAGGGTTTTTCTTTATTTTTACTATTTTTTACATTGTAGAATAATAGTGAAGACATCAAAACTATGAAATAACACATATGGAATCATGTAGTAACCAAAAAAGTGTTAAACAAATCAAAATATATTTTATATTTGAGATTCTTCAAAGTAGCCACCCTTTGCCTTGATGACAGCTTTGCACACTCTTGGCATTCTCTCAGCCAGCTTGATGAGGTAGTCACCTGGAATACATTTCAATTAACAGGTGTGCCTTCTTAAAGTTAATTTGTGGGATTTCTTTCTTTCTTAATGTGTTTGAGCCAATCAGTTGTGTTGTGACAAGGTGGGGGGGGGGGTATACAGTAAAATATCAAGTCCATATTATGTCAAGAACAGCTCAAATAAGCAAAGAGAAACGACAGTCCATCATTACTTTAAGAACTTTGAAAGTTTCTTCAAGTGCAGTCGCAAAAACCATCAAGCGCTATGATGAAACTGGCTCTCATGAGGACCGCCACAGGAATGGAAGACCCAGAGTTACCTCTGCTGCAGAGGATAAGTTCATTAGAGTTACCAGCCTCAGAGATTGCAGCCCAAATAAATGCTTCACTGTGTTCAAGTAACAGACACATCTCAACATCAACTGTTCAGAGGACTGTGTGAATCAGGCCTTCATGGTCGAATTGCTGCAAATAAACCACTACTAAAGGACACCAATAAGAAGAAGACTTGCTTGGGCCAAGAAACACGAGCAATGGACATTAGACCGGTGGAAATGTGTCCTTTGGTCTGGAGTCCAAATTGGAGATTTTTGGTTCCAACCGCCGTGTCTTTGTGAGATGCGGTGTGGGTGAACGGATGATCTTTGCATCTGTATTTCCCCCCATAAAGCATGGAGGAGGAGGTGTTATGGTGTGGGAGTGCTTTGCTGGTGACACTGTCTGTGATTTATTTAGAATTCAAGGCACACTTAACCAGCATGGCTACCACAGCATTCTGCAGCAATACGCCATCCCATCTGGTTTGGGATTAGTGGGACTATCATTTGTTTTTCAACAGGACAATGACCCAACACACCTCCAGGCTGTGTAAGGGCTATTTTACCGAGAAGGAGAGTGATGGAGTGCTGCATCAAATGACCTGGCCTCTACAATTCCCCGACCTCAATCAAATTGAGATGGTTTGGGATGAGTCGGACCGCAGAGTGAAGGAAAAGCAGCCAACAAGTGCTCAGCATATGTGGGAATTCCTTCAAGACTGTTGGAAAAGCATTCCAGGTGAAGCTGGTTGAGAGAATGCCAAGAGTGTGCAAAGCTGTCATCAAGGCAAAGGGTGGCTATTTGAAGAATCTCAAATATAAAATATTTAACTATTTTTTGGTTACTACATGATTCCATGTGTGTTATTTCATAGTTTTGATGTATTCACTATTATTCTACAATGTAGAAAATAGTAAAAAATAAAGAAAAACCCTTGAATGAGTAGGTGTTCTAAAACTTTTGACCGGTAGTGTATGTTTCCCATGCCAATAAAACCATTTGAATTGAATTGAGTGGGGGGAGAGGTGGACAGTGAAAGGCATCCCATGGATGATACATTCAGTGTTTACTTTTCAGATTTGTATTTGAGCGTGAATGGTCTCCTATTCTGAAAAAAAGATGGCCAGTGTGTGTACAGTATTTCATTGAGAAATACACTGCTCAAAAAAATACAGGGAACACTAAAATAACACATCCTAGATCTGAATGAATAAAATTATCTTATTAAATACTTTTTTCTTTACATAGTTGAATGTGCTGACAACAAAATCACACAAAAATTATCAATGGAAATCAAATTTATCAACCCATGGAGGTCTGGATTTGGAGTCACCCTCAAAATTAAAGTGGAAAACCACACTACAGGCTGATCCAACTTTGATGTAATGTCCTTAAAACAAGTCAAAATGAGGCTCAGTAGTGTGTGTGGCCTCCACGTGCCTGTATGACCTCCCTACAACGCCTGGGCATGCTCCTGATGAGGTGGCGGATGGTCTCCTGAGGGATCTCCTCCCAGACCTGGACTAAAGCATCCGCCAACTCCTGGACAGTCTGTGGTGCAACGTGCCGTTGGTGGATGGAGCGAGACATGATGTCCCAGATGTGCTCAATTGGATTCAGGTCTGGGGAATGGGCGGGCCAGTCCATAGCATCAATGCCTTCCTCTTGCAGGAACTGCTGACACACTCCAGCCACATGAGGTCTAGCATTGTCTTGCATTAGGAGGAACCCAGGGCCAACCGCACCAGCATATGGTCTCACAAGGGGTCTGAGGATCTCATCTCGGTACCTAATGGCAGTCAGGCTACCTCTGGCGAGCACATGGAGGGCTGTGCGGCCCCCCAAAGAAATGCCACCCCACACCATGACTGACCCACCGCCAAACCAGTCATGCTGGAGGATGTTGCAGGCAGCAGAACGTTCTCCACGGCATCTCCAGACTCTGTCACGTCTGTCATGTGCTCAGCGTGAACCTGCTTTCATCTGTGAAGAGCACAGGGGGCGCCAGTGGCGAATTTGCCAATCTTGGTGTTCTCTGGCAAATGCCAAACGTCCTGCACGGTGTTGGGCTGTAAGCACAACCCCCACCTGTGGACGTCGGGCCCTCATACCACCCTCATGGAGTCTGTTTCTGACCGTTTGAGCAGACACTTGCACATTTGTGGCCTGCTGGAGGTCATTTTGCAGGGCTCTGGCAGTGCTCCTCCTGCTCCTCCTTGCACGAAGGCGGAGGTAGCAGTCCTGCTGCTGGGTTGTTGCCCTCCTACGGCCTCCTCCACGTCTCCTGATGTACTGGCCTGTCTCCTGGTAGCACCTCCATGCTCTGGACACTACGCTGACAGACACAGCAAACCTTCTTGCCACAGCTCGCATTGATGTGCCATCCTGGATGAGCTGCACTACCTGAGCCACTTGTGTGGGTTGTAGACTCCGTCTCATGCTACCACTAGAGTGAAAGCACCGCCAGCATTAAAAAGTGACCAAAACATCAGCCAGGAAGCATAGGAACTGAGAAGTGGTCTGTGGTCACCACCTGCAAAACCAGTCCTTTATTGGGGGTGTCTTGCTAATTGCCTATAATTTCCACCTGTTGTCTATTCCATTTGCACAACAGCATGTGAAATGTATTGTAAATCAGTGTTGCTTCCTAAGTGGAGAGTTTGATTTCACAGAAGTGTGATTGACTTGGAGTTACATAGTGTTGTTTAAGTGTTCCCTTTATTTGTTTGAGCAGTGTAGCTTTGGGGGAACACTGAAGGAGAGACCAAGCCACTTTTCTCAGGGGCAAATCATGAAAATATTAGAAAACGAATTCAGATAATAAATAAATTATGGATAAATGTATACTGCATGTACTGTATATGAATAATTTACTCATGTGGGATTTTAAGAGAGAACATATAAAAAGACACCCATTACATAACCTATTTTTGGCTGGAGGTAATGTTTGTAAAAGCATGTAAAGGTGTATTCCTAAGTGAGGCATCAGACATCTAACCTCATCTCTGCTGTAGTCAGATAAAATAATCCATGTTGTCTTTTAAATGCTGTGTGTGCAGCGCTCAGCCTCAGCCTCAGCCTCAGCCTCAGCCTGGTTAAATATAAGGAGCTGCTAAATGTTTCATGCCCATGCCAAGTGTAGCCTTCAATTTAACATGAGCTTTTAATCCTACGAGTGCTAAATTGCTTTTTAATGCCAGGGAACACAGTGTTTTTTAGAAGTAACTCTTGAAAAATGCATCAGAGATATGCAGAGTAAATCAGATAGGATACTTCTCAGGGTTAAAGGAACAAAGCAACACCCCAGTGACAAAGTGGAGAGAAACCGAGATGTTGTTTTGACACCTCAGTCACCTCCTGGGTCTCAGGAGGAACCCATCTAGCGGTAAATGTGTTTGTGTGCGTGTGTGTTTGTGTGCGTGTGTGCAGCTTTATAAGCAAATTCATTAGCAGTGCCAGGTGCTACTGTACTGTACCCACCAAAGCATTAGTTGAACCACAGCATGAGTCAAAGATAGGTGTATTGTATACTCTGCGTCACTGAGGTCATAGTTCTAACTCCAACAGAGTGTGACTGAGGGCCCTTATTCTAATCTAAGACTGTATCATTAGGCCTGGGTGGGAGTTGGCAGGCTCCATCTCCATTGGTCCAGTCCACAAAATACTTCCTGAAGGGCAGCCAACAGCATTCCTCCGTCACACCACAATGTGGTCATCAGAGCACACTAATCAGTCCACGCCAGAGAGGACCACAAAGATGTGTGTGTGTGTGTGAGACCCCTTTCTCCTTCTCCCAGATCTATACCAGTCTCCCTCTCCCAGAACCATACCAGTCTCCCTCTCCCAGAACCATGCCAGTCTCCATCTCCCAGTACCATGCCAGTCTCCCTCTCCCAGAACTATACCAGTCTCCCTCTCCCAGAACTATACCAGTCTCCCTCTCCCAGAACCATGCCAGTCTCCCTCTCCCAGAACCATGCCAGTCTCCCTCTCCCAGAACCATGCCAGTCTCCCTCTCCCAGAACTATACCAGTCTCCCTCTCCCAGAACCATGCCAGTCTCCCTCTCCCAGAACCATGCCAGTCTCCCTCTCCCAGAACCATGCCAGTCTCCCTCTCCCAGAACCATGCCAGTCTCCCTCTCCCAGAACTATACCAGTCTCCCTCTCCCAGAACCATGCCAGTCTCCCTCTCCCAGAACCATGCCAGTCTCCCTCTCCCAGAACCATGCCAGTCTCCCTCTCCCAGAACTATACCAGTCTCCCTCTCCCAGAACCATGCCAGTCTCCCTCTCCCAGAACCATGCCAGTCTCCCTCTCCCAGAACCATGCCAGTCTCCCTCTCCCAGAACTATACCAGTCTCCCTCTCCCAGAACCATGCCAGTCTCCCTCTCCCAGAACCATGCCAGTCTCCCTCTCCCAGAACCATGCCAGTCTCCCTCTCCCAGAACTATACCAGTCTCCCTCTCCCAGAACTATACCAGTCTCCCTCTCCCAGAACCATGCCAGTCTCCCTCTCCCAGAACCATGCCAGTCTCCCTCTCCCAGAACCATGCCAGAGGCAGCATCTGTGAACAGACCCAATTAAACGGGCTCTAACGTTGCTAACTCCCTGGCTTGTTTGGATCTCCCGAACACCCTGTGGCTGATTGCATTGTATATGGGCCTTTATTGAGGAGAATCCAAAGCTGTTCCCACAACAAACTGTTTACCTCCGTGTCACAGGAGGAACTGAACAGGGACGGGGAGAGGATGGAATGCAACACCCCAGAGACCTTGTTGTGCTGTTTCACCGGCTTTAAACTACTGCTGCTGCTGCTGCTGCTCAGGGATGTCTTAATCTGTGTGTTGAAACTCCCCGGCCTCCTTCCCCTTCCTCTCTTCCTGTCTCTCCCTACTGCTCTGTATGTCCCAGTGGACCAGGGCCTATTTCTCCTGAGTCTCTGTGTGCGTGTGTGTAGGGGGAGGGGGGCAAATGGGTGTTTGTCTCTGTGTGCCTGTAAACTGGGCCTTTATGTCATAGCAACCCGTACTGTTTGCATCAGAGGAATTCTCTCATTGATTTATACTGTCTCTCATAACCACCAGTCTTCTCTTAAATCATGGAGGTCAAAATATTCTCATGTGATATCCTCAGTAATAGCAGTATCGTCGTGCAAGCCAAGTAGTGCTCCAGGAAAAACACCATTCACTTTCTGTCTTTCAGATGCTGCTGTACTATGTTTATCTTTCATGTTGTCCTAACCCTGTGAGTGGAGCATTTGAGGTTAGAGAACCCATCAAATCTCCCTGCGTGTTGTTGCATGATAGAACATCGTATTATATTAATGTTGGTCCACCCAGCCAGCTCCCCGGCAGGCTTGCTAGTCTCCTCTGTTTCTCTCTGTGTCTTAGCCACCGTCAAATTGACCTGGCACTCTGACCCGACTGCTTTATCAGGTTTCCTGGAAGGATTATCCCTGAGCTTGCTCATTTGATATTGTCCCCCGATGCGGGGCTTTGGGGGGATAGCCAGTGTGTGTGTGTGTGTGCATAACTCCACAGCGATGTGTGTGAGGTGGTGCAGCTGTTTGGTCTCTCCCGGAGGGAGCAGCGCAGGCTGTCCCTGTTTGCCACTGTGAAATCCTCTTACAGCCCCTATCTGTCTGAGTTGGGCCGGGCGCGTGCAGCAGCAGTCCCAGATCCTCTTGTGGAGGCCATGTTAGTAAGCAGAGCGCATGCTAAGACCGGCTGAGACAGCCACTGATGATTGGACTTAGTGCTAAATGATGTGCCACTTGGCTCTTCGTGCTCGGTGCCAGCCCTCAGCCCAGCCCTACTGAGACCTGGACCTTGACAGACAGACATAGGCATGCACGCGAGAACACAAACACACATATGCCTCTCTCACAGTAAGCAGGCCCCACACCCTCCTAGTCTCGGGCTAGCTAGGCAGACTGGCTGGCAAACACTAAAACAAGCTCTCAAATTCACACACATCCTCTCCTATGCCCACTCCTCTCCACGGGTACTTTCAAATGCAAAACAGGACATAAACAGTCTCTCATTCAACACAATTAACACTAATAAAAACATACACACTTATACAAAACTAACATACACAGACACGCATACACAGACACACACACTCTGAGTGAGCACAGAGAAGAGAACACACTGAGTACATCCGTGCTTTGGGATCCTCCACTCAAATAACCCCAACGTGGTGAATGTCCTGCTCTCTCTCAGCCTCTCTCTCAGGCAGGCAGGGCAGACAGTGAGTGGGTCTCAGACTCACAATGTGGACATTTAGGTCTCCGGCTGGCGTGGTGTGAGTTTGTGGAGGATAGCATGGAATGCAGGCCTGCCCGGCCCACAGGGCCCGCGGCGGGCCAGATGGAGACCCCTCTCAAAGGCATCTCTATTACAGCCCCGAGCCCCAGACAACCAGACCTTATGACACGGTCACAGCGGAGGACATAGAGAGGGCTGGAAAGGCCAGAGTGTGCCAACACGATGCACCCTCATGGAAATGTATCGGCAGAAGCCACACACACTCCCGTTGACCCCATTGATGGTACTTGATAGAAATGCGGATCAGTTGTATTTGAATATTAAGTCTTATTACAGTGCTTTTACATATTTATTACATTATATCATATTACGTGGAGAATACGCCATCATTAGGGCCAGTAATTTTCCTGACCGTGTGACCTGACCAAACCTCTGCCATTACATACTGTACCTGGTGAACTTTGAATTAACTTGAAAGAGGAAATGGCATCATTTGAAACCAGCTGTAGACGTGACAATGCTGACAAGTATGGCCGCCATGTATTTCCCACCATGTTTGTGTTTCCTGCAGCTTGCCTCACGCCTGCCCTCACATTGATAGTGACAGATAAAGCCCCTGTGATTTTGTGGAGCGTCAGGCTCTAGCTGGCTGCCTGATTACCATCCCCACTGATAACACTGCATGTTAATCATTGTAAACATGGTGTTGTCTCCGCCAGGGCTTTGACATACTTAGCTTATCTCTTAATTGTTGTAATTGGTACCAGCGTTTAACGAGATCGTCCCTTAGATATGCAAAAGCCCAAAGCCCAGAGACTGACTGGGTACACATAGCAGGAACAGAGTGTTTCTGTATCCTCAGATCTATGGTGTCTACTGTGATGGGGTATATGCTCGCTGTTCACTATCTAGCTAAAAGCACACGTCCGATGAGAGGGGCTGGAGATGAGACGAGGCTCATGAAATATTGAAATGCAGAGAGCTTCAAAGTGGAGTGGAGGCTCCCTGCTTGTCCACAGACCTCCTATGGCCCTGCCCTCCCTGCCCCTCCACAAACACCCCACCATCCTTCATAGTCCCTGCCCCACAAACACCCCACCATGTAGGTCACAACCACGGGCTCTGGCGGGGAACTGCCTGCCTGCTCTGCCTGCCACAAGGGGGATAGAGCATTTTGCGGATTAAATCTCTCCCTCTTTTCTCTAACCTTCTCAAACACACATACACATTCTTTCTCTTGTTCAGTCTCCCATGGTCTTCCATTACCGTAGGGGAGGTTGGGGCGGAGTGGCTATCCTACCCCTGTCTCTCTGGATCTTGACATGTTAAAGCTTTCTGTCACACAGAGGAGGCTCAAATCTCTCCCTTCACCCCCTCTCTCCCCCCCTCTCCTCCTCCCTCCTCCCGTCTCTCCACCCCCCAGCAGGGTGGCGACTGTAGGCAGAACAAGGCCCTTATTTAGTTCAGTCCTTGCGAAATGCAATTAGAAACCCCTCCTGGGCCAGTGAGGCCTGGGCAGAGACAGAGGGAGGGAGGGAGGGAGGGAGGGAGGGAGGGAGGGAGGGAGGGAGGGAGAGACCTCCCTGCTGTCTGTCACCCTGTTGGCTTTTGAAGTCTGGGGCCATCTTATGTCCCCCAAGAGAGCCTATCATCAGGCCCCCACTCTGGAGCAGTTCAACACGACCCTAGAGTGGAGGAGGAAAGGAGGGAGGGAGAGAGAGAGGGAGGGAGGAGAGGTTTGTGCTGTGGTCTGTCTCAGTGCGTGCCTGACATAATGGTCTTGACGGAACGTTTCAGTGGCACAATTCTCTAACCATATTTCTCCAGCCGGGCAGGCAGGCAGATTGCTCTGGGCTGCAGTCGGGAGTCCATCAGGGGTCAGACACATTTTAATAAAGTCCTTCCTGGTGATTTCCTCAGTGCTTTCCTGCCGTGATTCCTCTTAATGACGCAGCGGGGCAATTTCTCTCCCTCCTCGATTTCCCCTCCCTCCCTCCCTCCCTCCCTCTGGCTGTTTGGCTCTCTGTCTCTCTTCTCCCTGTCAGTCTCTCCTCCTCCTGTTTCTCTCTCTCTTCTTTCTCTCCCCTTCTCTCCTCACTCCCAGTGTGGTGCACAAGAAAGTAACAAAGGGAAAAATATAATCCCAGCCAAAGTAGCTCTGGGTTGGAATTATGTCAAGCTTCGTGGGGGAGTTCTGGAGAAAGCAGTTCTTTGATTGCTGATGTCTGTCGTGCCTCCCTGACTATGGAGCAGATTAGTGAGATCAATTAAAGCTAGGGTTTGATATTCAGTGTGTTTTTATTTAGGGGTTTGTCTGGGGTGCATGGCTCCACTGCAAGACTTCTGAGAGAACTGGAATCAGGTTGGAATATTGAGAGGATTTCCCTTATTTTCCATTGTAAAACAGCTGAAAGCTATCGCCTGGTTTTTAACAGGGGATCCTCGTGAAAGCCAACCTCAATATTACAACAAACCAGATCAAACCAGTATCTGGACCAGCTTCATATGAAATAATTTGATCAGAAGGATAAACTGTCGTTTTGCCAACATTTGCACGCTATACTGTAGTTCTCATGGCATTTACAGTTTTACTCTATGTCAGCCATGACAGTGAGCACTCTCTAACCCCTCACCATGCAAGGAAAAATTAACAACACAGTCCTGTGTGTAGGCTTGGGCGGTATAGCGTATATATTGTATACCGGGGTATTTGGAAATAGCCACAGGATGGTTTTTCAATACCGTCAATACCGTTTAAACCATTTTTAAAGTTGTTTTATAAATGTGAATATTTCTAGCTACTTTTTAAGTAAATACCTGCGCAATATGTTACGAGATAAAGAAGATTGCGTTCTTCATTTCACCTGTCACATCATTTTTCATAATGAAGCTTACCGGAAGTACCCAGTCAAGTGGTGTTTGTAGCACACAACGACGAGAGACCGGAGCCTTGTGAGTCACTCACTGTTGTGCAGCACACGCCAGGTGATCGTAATTACAGTATGGAATTCACAACTAAATGTTTCCAGTTAGATATCTTATAACTATTAACTGTCTAAAATGTGCTAAATGCTCTGCAGTTGTGCATTTGGTTTGCTAATTTAGTAGCTAGTTAGCTATCTAGCTAAGTGGTTAGCTTCTTCCAAAATCAAGCTTTGCTTGCTGGTAACAGCAGAGAATCCCTTCCTGGAACAAGAGCCTTGCTGTCTAATATTTGTTTTGTGCCTGCAGCAAACTGTGTTACTTATATAACTTTATGAGCTGGGATGTCTGTCCTGAAGATAGTTTAGGTCAGAGACTGTATAAAATGTTCGCAATGTGCTCGTTAGCATTAAGTTAGCATTCTCTATGGTATTTTTCATGTACTTGTTAGCATTGCTAACCTTTGGATTACAAAGGCTCAGTGGGGTTTGAAAATAGCGCCCCTTGTGTTCAGTGCCGGTATTACTGAATATCCCGATATGGCACAAGGTCGGTATGAAGGTATGACAAGCTGGATGTGTGTGTATCTTGCGTATATGTGTGTGTACGTACACTCAGTCGGCAGTTTATTAGGTACACCACCCCATTCACAAAAATGGATCGCTCCTACAGACAGTGAGTCACGTGGCCATGGCTTGCTATATAAAGAAGGCAGACAGGCATCGAGACATTCAGTTACTATTCGATTGAACGTTAGAATGGGCAGAACGAGTGACCTAAGCGACTTTGAGCGTGGTATGATCGTCTGTGCCAGGCGTGCCGGATCCAGTATCTCAGAAATGCCCACTCTCCTGGGCTTTTCACGCACGAGTGTCTAGGGTTTACCGAGATTGGTGTGACAAACATCAGTCAGACAAAACATCCAGTCAGTGGCAGTTCGTTGATGAGAGAGATCGAAGGAGAATGGCAAGAATCGTGCAAGCTAACAGGCGGGCCACAAACAGGCGAATAACGGCACAGTACAACAGTGGTGTGCAGAATGGCATCTCGGAACGTACAACTCGTCGATCCTTGTCATGGATGGGCTATTGCAGCAGACGACCACCCCGGGTTCCACTCCTATCAGCTAAAAACAAGAATAAGTGGCACCAGTGGGTACGCGATCACCAACACTGGACAATCGAGGGGTGGAAAAACATTTCAGGATTTTGGCGTAAGCAGCAGGAGTCAATGGACCCATCCTGCTTGGTATCAACGGTACAGGCTGGTGGCGGTGGTGTACTGGTGTACTGGTGTGGGGAATATTTTCCTGACACATGATAGGTCCCTTGATACCAATTGAGCCACGGTTGAACGCTATTCCCCGAATAATTGACTGGTTTGAAATTAACTGGTGACATGGAGGCCGACGCTCTGTGGCATGTCTATAATATTTACAAAAGGGCCTCCCTCCCGTTCCCGTTTCTACTCCGACTGGGAAAAAAAGGCAAAAAATGCATTAAGGATGTAACCCAAGCATTTGAGGAGGGAAGGTTAGCCTAAACCAATTTCCTTGTCCTGGTTTGTTTTGAAAGCAAAGTCCCTGGGAAGGGGACCGGGGACTGATGGCTCTAGGGCCAGGCAGTAGAGTAGCTCTGCTCATGCTGACAGACCAGTGCTTATGCTGACAGACCAGTGCTTACACACCACTATGTCGGCTCTCAGTGATTATTGACCTCCTAGATGGAGATAATGTCTAACATTGTCCATCCCCATTCGCCTAGTGGTCCAACCGACGGCCCGGCCTAGTTCCTGAAAGCAGACTGGGAGAGATAGCAGACCAGATTACACCAGTTGCTCTACAGGCTTTTTACTTTATAGGTCGAACACCAGGAAGCAATACTTTCCTCTTCTCTTAGTGACATATGATGTGAGTTTCATATCTCTTAGCTCAAGGAAACATATTACCGTAGAGGAAAAACGATCTGCTACTTTTCAATTCCCGTTGTCCTAGTAGGCTATATCAGACAGATGCTTCCCTCCCTCTGTCTTGTATCTGTATCACTATTCCAAAACTACCAATCCCTCTTGTGTGATAAAGGCAGGTTTAAATAAGTGTGAAAGATGTGTGAAATATGGCTAATCTTTTTGCTGTGTGTGTGTGTGTTTGTGTGTGTGTGTGTGTGTGTGTGTGTGTGTGTGTGTGTGTGTGTGTGTGTGTCATCTCCCCATTAATACAGGCAATGAGTGACAGATTAAAATATGTCTGGCTACGTGTCTGAGGAATTGGGAAGAAAAGCGCTGTCGCTTTCAGAGCTGCTTGTCGGGAGGGGGCGAGATTAGAAGCAGTTGTCAATGGCAGCCTAGTGCAGGCTCAGGCTCACTGAGATAAGACTGGATGTAATGACTGTAAAAAGCATCCTCACCTCACTTTCAAAAGGCACAGAAAGAGACGTTAGATGATTTTTGATTTTGGTGTCTGTGTATGTTTGTGTGTGTTTAATAATAATAATAATAATAATATGCCATTTAGCAGACGCTTTTATCCAAAGCGACTTACAGTCATGCGTGCATACATTTTTTTTTTTGTGTATGGGTGGTCCCAGGGATCGAACCCACTACCTTGGCGTTACAAGCGCCGTGCTCTACCAGCTGAGCTACATGTATTTGATTCTAGGATGTTCTATGGCATATGGGGGTTAGTCTACCTATTTTGCAGTCAGATAGAATATCAGGCCATGAATCTTATTGAGAATGGTGCAAAGAATTCATATATTTATTAAGTGTTTAATAAGCATGTGCTTATTAAATCCTGTGTCCTTGCCACTTCTCTCCATACCCTCTGGCATTCCACACTGTCCATAGTAGACTTCTATACTGCCCATAATAGACATAATGTCTAAGAAATACATGTAGTGTCTTCAGAAAGTATTCACACCCCTTGACCTTTTCCACATTTTGTTACAAAGTGAGATTAAAGTTGATTTAATTGTCATTTTTTTGTCAACGATCTACACAAAATACTCTGTGATGTCAAAGTAGAAGAACAATTCTAAATTTGTAAAACATTTATGAAAAATAAAACACTAATATATCTTGATTAGATAAGTATTCAACCCCCTGAGTCAATACATGTTAGAATCACCTTTGGCAGCGATTACAGCTGTGAGTCTTTCTGGGTAAGTCTCTAAGAGCAACATTTGCCCATTATTCTTTTCAAAATTCTTCAAGCTCTGTCAAATTGGTTGTTGATAATTGCTAGACGACCATTTTCAAGTCTTTCCATAGATTTTCAAGCAGATTTATGTCAAAACTCTAACTCGGTCACTCAAGAACATTCACTGTCTTCTTGGTAAGCAACTCCAGTGTAGATTTGGCCTTGTGTTTTAGGTTATTGTCCTGCTGAAAGGTGAATTAATCTCCAAGTGTCTGATGGAAAACAGACTGAACCAGGTTTTCCTCTAGGATTTAGCCTGTGCTTAGCTCCATTCCGTTAGTTTTTTATCCTGAAAAACTCCCCTGTCCTTAATATTTACAAGCATACCCATAACATGATGCAGCCACCACTATGCTTGAAATTATGGACAGTGGTACTCAGTAATGTGTTGTATTGGATTTGCCCCAAACATAACCCTTTGTATTCAGGACAAAACGTTAATTGATTAGCCACATGTTTGGTAGTATTACTTTAGTGCCTTGTTGCAATTAGGATGCATGTTTTGGAATATTTTTATTCTGTACAGGCTTCCTTCTTTTCACTCTGTCAATTAGGTTAGTATTGTGGAGTAACTACAATGTTGTTGATCCATCCTCAGTTTTCTCCTATCACAGCCATTAAACTCTGTAACTGTTTTAAAGTCACCATTGGCCTCATGGTGAAATCCCTGAGCGGTTTCCTTCGTCTCCGGGAACTGAGTTAGGAAGGATGCCTGTATCTTTGTAGTGACTGGGTATATTGATACACCATGCAAATTGTTATTAATAAATTCACCATGCTCAAATTGTCATGCTCAAATTGTCTGCTTTTTTTTTACCAATCTACCAATACCCTTCTTTGCGAGGCATTGGAAAACCTCCCTGGTCTTTGTGGTTGAATCTGTGTTTGAAATTCACTGCTCGACTGAGAGACCTTACAGATAATTGTATATGTGGGGTACAGAGATGAGGTAGTTATTCAAAAATCATGTTAAACACTATTATTGCACACAGAGTGAGTCCATGCAACTTCATATGTGACTTGTTAAGCAAAATGTTACTCCTGAACTTATTTAGGCTTGCCATACTTATTAACTCAAGACATTTCAGCTTTTCATTTGTAATTCATTTGTAAACATTTTGGGTGGGAAAATAATTCCACTTTTACATTATTGGGTATTGTGTGTAGTAGGCCAGTGACACAAAATCTAAATTTAATCCATTTTTAATTTGGGCTGTAACACAACAAAATGTGGAAAAAGTCAAGGGGTGTGAATACTTTCTGAAGTCACTGTAAATGTACTGTATGCAGGACCAGAGTGGTCGGGGAGCCTGAGGATGTTGACAGAATCAAACCGATAGCCCTGGCTGATTGCTCTGGAATTATGTTTGGGAATCAAACGGCAGAGGAGCTAGAGAAGAAAGTGAATACTTCTGATTCCTCTCCCAGACGGTATTTTTGTCTCAGCCAGAGTTCTTCATCTTCACAGCCCAGCCATTGTTAACCGCTTGTTCCATGTCGACCTGCCTGGAACCTCTCTATAACTATCTATCATAAGAGAAAGTTGCTATTCTCCTCAGAACATTTCTACCATTTCTGAATGTCATCAAGACACTTTTCCTTTTATTGCCTCACCTCGTCCTCCTCATCCACCCCGGGAAGTCTTGAGCCCTACATAAGAGTTTTTAATGGATTACACTCGTTACACTTATCGGTAATATTTTAAATGAGGGGAGATTTTCCGTAATGGTAGAAAGGCTCATGAAAAAGAAAGCTGGTCTCCTGTGATTGCAATCTAGGAAAACAAAGAGTTCCTGCAAAATTAAACCACCATTGCAGACAGGGAAAAAATGCACTTTTGGATGCTTTGAAGCGAAGGATCACAGCCAAAAAAATTGAATTAAAGATTAAACATTTTTAGCGGAGAGAAAGGGCTGATGGTGTATAGACAGAACTTACAGGCACAGACACAATTACTGGGCATACATAACATAACTCCAGACGTTATATTTGATCTCCGCTTTCCATTATCTGGCAACGGCATCAAGTGCTTTTCCATAGAAAAGTGCCACTTTATATTATTTTCTTGGCTGCGGCATTACGGCATGCACAGTTTTTTTCTTCTTTCTGTTCGTCTCTGTCAGCGTTTCATTTGAATTAAAAAATAATGTGCAGTGAGAGATCCGGACGTAGATTGTCTGGCGGTTGAGCTGTAATCACAGACCTGACGTTTCTCTTAAATTTGATAATGACCGTTTAGGACGAGGAACAATGATTCGTTGATGGCGTCTGTTCCTTAAACCTGTGCAAAAACAGGCAGCCATGTTTGTTGGTGGCAGAAAGTGGTACAGTTGAAGTTGGAAGTTTACATACACTTAGGTTGGAGTCATTAAAACTCGTTTTTCAACCACTCCACAAATGTCTTGTTAACAAACTATAGTTTTGGCAAGTCGGTTAGGACATCTACTTTGTGCGTGACACAAGTAATTTTTCCAAAAATTGTTTACAGACAGATTATTTCACTTATAATTCACTGTATCACAATTCCAGTGGGTCAGAAGTTGACATACACTAAGTTGACTGTGCCTTTAAACAGCTTGGAAAATTCCAGAAAATGATGTCATGGCTTTAGAAGCTTCTGATAGGCTAATTGACATCATTTGAGTCAATTGGAGGTGTACCTGTGCATGTATTTCAAGGCCTACCTTCAAACTCAGTGCCTCTTTGCTTGACATCATGGGAAAATCAAAAGAAATCACCCAAGACCTCCACAAGTCTGGTTCATCCTTGGGAGCAATTTTCAAACGCCTGAAGTACCATGTACAAACAATAGTACTCAAGTATAAACACCATGGGACCAAGCAGCCATCATATCGCTCAGGAAGGAGACGCGTTCTGTCGCCTAGAGATTAACGTACTTTGGTGCGAAAAGTGCTAATCAATCCCAGAATAACAGCAAAGGACCTTGTGAAGATGCTGGAGGAAACAGGTACAAAAGTATCTATATCCACAGTAAAACGAGTCCTATATCGACATGAAGACAGAAACAGATAATTTGGTTCCATTTCAACATATTTATTAGTGAAACCAAAGTGCTGTAACATACAGTACCAGTCAAAAGTTTGGACACACCTACTCATTCAAGCGTTTTTCTTTATTTTTTACTATTTTCTACATTGTAGAATAATAGTGAAGACATCAAAACTATGAAATAACACATATGGAATCATGTAGTAACCAAAAAAGTGTTCAACAACAAAGTAGCCACCCTTTGCCTTGATGACAGCTTTGCACACTCTTGGCATTCTCTCAACCAGCTTTATGAGGAATGCTTTTCCAACAGTCTTGAAGGAGTTCCCACATATGCTGAGCACTTGTTGGCTGCTTTTCCTTCACTCTGCGGTCCAACTCATCCCAAACCAACTCAATTGAGTTGAGGCCTGGTCATCTGATGTAGCACTCCATCACTCTCCTTCTCGGTCAAATAGCCCTTACACAGCCTGGAGGTGTGTTTTGGGTCATTGTCCTGTTGAAAAACAAATGATAGTCCCACTAAGTGCAAACCAGATGGCATGGCGTATCACTGCAGAATGCTGTGGTAGCCATGCTGGTTAAGTGTGCCTTGAATTCTAAATAAATCACTGACAGTGTCACCAGCAAAGCACCCCCACACCATCACACCTCCTCCTCCATGCTTCATGGTGGGAACCACACATGCGGAGATCATCCATTCACCTACTCTGCGTCTCACAAAGACACGGCAGTTAGAACCAAAAATCTCAAATTTGGACTCATAAGACCAAAGGACAGATTTCCACCGGTCTAATGTCAATTGCTCGTGTT
Source organism: Coregonus lavaretus (assembly GCF_964263955.1). NCBI lineage: Eukaryota > Metazoa > Chordata > Actinopteri > Salmoniformes > Salmonidae > Coregonus > Coregonus lavaretus. Next base: position 32,453,033 of record NC_139997.1, read on the forward strand.
TCTTGGCCCAAGCAAATCTCTTATTCTTATTGGTGTCCTTTAGTATCGATTTCTTTGCAGCAATTCGACCACGAAGGCCTGATTCACGCAGTCTCCTCTGAACAGTTGATGTTGAGATGTGTCTGTTACTTGAACTCTGTGAAGCATTTATTTGGGCTGCAATCTTAGGTGAACTTATCCTCTGCAGCAGAGGTAACTCTGGGTCTTCCTTTCCTGTGGCAGTCCTCATGAGAGCCAGTTTCATCATATCGCATGATGTTTTTTGTGATTGCACTTGAAGAAACCTTCAAAGTTCTTGAAATCTTCCGGATTGACTGACCTTCATGTCTTAAAGTAATGATGGACTGTCATTTCTCTTTGCTTATTTGAGCTGTTCTTGCCATAATATGGACTTTTACCAAATAGGGCTATCTTCTGTATACCACCCCTACCTTGTCGCAACACAACTGATTGGCTCAAACGCATTAAGAAGGAAAGAAATTCCACAAATTAACTTTTAACAAGGCACACCTGTTAATTGAAATGCATTCCAGGTGAATACCCCATGAAGCTGGTTGAGAGAATGCCAAGAGTGTGCAAAGCTGTCATCAAGGCAAAGTGTGGCTATTCGAAGAATCTCAAATATAAAATATATTTTGATTTGTTTAACACTTTTTTGGTTACTACATGATTCCATATGTGTTATTTCATAGTTTTGATGTCTTCACAATTATTCTACAATGTAGAAAATAGTACAAATAAAGAAAAACCCTTGAATGAGTAGGTGTGTCTAAACTTTGGGACTGGTACTGTATATAAATTAAATCAAATAGCCTAGTAGACACACCAAAATTGTTCAAATGTTCAAATCAAAAGGCTATTGCACAGAAACACGTGGACAGTCTGGTGCATCACAAATTCAGAACCACTGGACAGCAACATAATAAACTAAAGCACTGATCATTGGGAACTAGATCAGAGTGACTGCTAAGGCTTGATCCATAAATGTAATAATTAAATAGGTAGCCTAGCCTACTTAGCCTACAATCCATATGTTCAAATCAAAAGGCCTGATTAACATGACATCAATAACCAGAGTCCCCGGTGCCAACACATTCAAAAATCAAAAGATGGTGTAGTAATTAGGTTAAAAGCTCTGACGAAGGCCAAGAGAACAAGAAACACTTTTCAGTGAGAAAACAGAGATACACTTTGGGTTTTAAAAAATACTAGTTTTGTTGTTTGGCTAGTTGAAGAGAGCTAGGGCCTATCACTCGCAGCCCACCTCTTCCAATGCATTGTGGGAAAGTGTGCATCGAATTCTACTAGGTGAAGAGCCATAATGAGTATAACATCCTGGCATTTAAACCATACTTGATTTTCAAGATGTTGCATACTATTAAACATTATATTTTCACATACTGCGAATGCGTCATGCTTGATTGCATTGTTTCCCGCTATTCGTTGATTTTGGTAGCGCATCCCCATATCTAATTGATCAGTTGTTTTCAAAGGCGATATGAGTATGACATCCGGCCATTTAAACTATACTTGATTTTCGAAATGTTGCATACTATTCAACTTTCTTTTTTCGCATACTCAAACGGCCTACAAATTAGGACGCAAGTATGGGTATTCGGACACGGCCACATATTTTTTTCCTTCTCTTCTTCCCATTATGGAAGCTGATTGATGTTCAAAGCAGACACTTGTCAACATGGCTTCATCATATATTAGACATGGGCCCACTGACGATCAAGATGGGCCGCCTAACCCAATGGACACTTTATATTGGAGATCAAGGAGGGCCCCTAACCCAATGAACACTTTGTAATGGAGAGCTGTGTTCTTCGCGGGGCCATTGTGTGATGAGGTTTAGCTCTCTGGGGCCTGGGGGCCCGGCGGTATGGCTTTGAATGGTCTCCTGGGGCCTCAGCCAGCCACGTCTCCCTGCTGATAGTCATCTATCTGGCCATGAGATCCAGTGTCCTTGTATATAGAGCACTAGGAGCACAGGGTTACAACACTCTGCCATTCTTTCCCTCTATCTGTCCGTCTGTCTGTCTGTCTCTATCTTTCTCTTTCTCCCACTCCTTCTTTCTCCAGCACATAGGGTAGAGGGCTGGGTGCTGTAGGGAGAGAGAAAGAGCTCCAATGTGACTCCATTGTTGATCCATTGACCTCCCAGACAGTGGGTTAATGCTGATTAGCCGAGGCTAGGACACGGGTTCCTGCGATTAAAGGGATTTTCCTGGAACGTCCAGCATTAGCTGAAATTGCAAGATTGTTTTGGTCTGGAGTGTCCATGGTCCGCCAGATTAGTGAGATGGATTAGATAAGACGAGGGGTGCTTTCTCTCTCGCTCTCACTTTCGCCTTCCATGCAAATAGTCCCATCAGCAACTTGCTGAATAATAGTGAGAATCCTAAAGCTGGTGATCCTGTTACAAATACAGATGGCTTGAACATGAGAAAATCACTTGTCGATGTCTGCTTTTGAGCCCTGGATCAGGCTTGATTAAGTGGGCACCATAGGTAAGCATGGATGGATCCCGGTCTATCACCATGGTTGGCCCAGTAGCTGGTGTGGATATGTGACCCCCTCCAGGACAGTAGAGTGGTGGTTATTCCAACAGGAAAAGAACGGCTGTGAGCTCTGAGGAGGTGCACTGCTGCTTATAAAGAGTGTTTTGTTTTCCTCCCCTCACGGTTGCAGCACCCTACTGGGAAATTCATTAGCCGCTGACATCATCTCACTCTGTTGACAGTGAAAGAATATCATTCTAGTCTCAGGCCCTCCCCCTTTCCCTCCCGCCTCTTGCTTTCTCTCTCTCTCGTTCTGGAAATGCCAAGCAGTTTCTCTGAGCTCCATTTACGCGAACACGCACGCCTGTCCGGAGCCGTGCGCCGTCTTTGGAACAGTATTCCGACACTCGGAAGCAGAAAACACACGTGTGTTTGTGTTCGGGAGAGAAGATGAGGTTGAACCCAAGTCAGGTTAGAATCAAGGAGTGGGAGGACGCTTGGAGCGGATGAGGAGAGGCTCTGTCGGCGACGGAACCGTAAGCAACCACAGGACATAAGCTTTTACCAGCTGAAAATATAATGAAACTGGAGTACCCTTTTGGCTCAAGGTGATTCTAAGTGTGATTTTGTCTCCCTCTTTCGCAACAGAGGAAATTGGTCTGCGCTTTGTTGGATTTTTTTGCTCTGTAGGAGCGAGCTGTCGACTCTGGTGGTGTCTGTGGACGCAGCCTCTCTAAGCGTCCAGATACGCAGTCTCCCAAGGATCCTTTCTATTCGAAACTCGGATATTTTCTATACAAGAATATTGCGAAATAGATTTGTATCCCACCCTGAACTGGAGACGAAACGCACTTAACGGGATTTAGCGACCCAGAGTTGTTGCTGATGCTTTTGCTGGCAAGACACTTCTTCCTTTGTCCGAGAGGAACGGTAGCTTTTTAAGCGCTTCTCGTCTCTCGTTGGAATTGTCTTGGAAAGGGCTTCTCTTTTCGCATGGCTGTCATCAATTAAAACGGAGTTGAATTCGCCGTCTGTTTGTGGATTACATTATTTGACAAGCAGAATGTAAAACGGGGCCGTATTTACTAGACCACGAAAGTGATATATGTGACTATTTTCCTTCTTGCCAGTTTCGCCACATCAAAGGTATGCACGTCGCGTTTCTTTATCCACATACCTTATTATGAATTAGACTGTTTGGTTATTAGCTTATGTATATTAACGACAAATTATCTGTATTATCAATAGGTTTTATTGAATAGAATAATATGTGTAATATCTGTATGGCTATTGCAGCATTTCTTTTTATAGGCTACTTATATCGTTATATATTCATAATAACGCAAATGTGTAATATTCCTATGTGCATTCAAAACAGGCAGTTTTTACCGTCATGATTTGAATGGTGTTTATCTGGATATTTGCTGTGTGCAAAAGGGAAATATCTGAACTGAATGTGCTTCAATCAAGTCTGTCTATTTCAATCTGCCGTCATACTCTTAGATAGGCTACTTTAGTTTTAGTTTTTTGAATTACGAGATAAAATTATATTTTATGGAATGGCAAAACCTTTTTCTGCTTTCCATGCACCTACACATTTTAATTCAGATGACTATATATACTGAAATGCCTATCTCTTACCATGGAGTGTCCTGCACCCTAAGCAAATTACTATTTAAATGTTTTCTGGCTTCAGCAGGGTCGTATCATGTGAGGCATAGAAAATAATTGATAGGCGTTAGCCAATGTGAAAGGCCTCCTGTAGCTCAGTTGGTAGAGCATGGCGCTTGCAACGACAGGGTTGTGGGTTCGTTTCCCACGGGGGGCCAGTATGAAAAATGTATGCACTCACTATAACTGTAAGTCGCTCTGGATAAGAGCGTCTGCTAAATGACTAAAATGTAAATGATATATGTGACATTGTCATACCGTTACTATTGGAGCCCGTGGCACTGTCCATTTGCCGAAAGGGTGTGGAGTCTTCATTTTCTGTGATAATGTATTCTGAATTGTCATATTCACTTCCCTGGGACTAATATCTAATATTTAAACGAGCATCTTTCAATGAAAACGCTATGAAAGTGACATTTAAAACTAGTGGGTTCAATGTATTATTCCCTAGTAGACTCATCCATGACACGCACACATTGGTAGGGATTGTAAGAGGTCGATCTTTCACTTTATTAGTGGGATTGAATTAGCCAACGCCTCTTCGACAGCACATTGTCACCTAAAACACTTAAATTGTCTAATACTGTGTAAATGCTTAGCACTGAATGTTTGCAGAATAACATAGCAATGTTAATGTACGCCCTACCACACCGGGCTCGAGATGGAATGTGCTAATGTGTCATGGACCAACAGTGCCATCAAGTGGCTGCGATGTGCAGTGCGGAATGTTTTGCTCCGGTCAGATGGCTGGTACATATTTATTTTTATTTTACCTTTATTTAACAAGGCAAGTCAGTTAAGAACAAATTCATATTTACAATTACGGCCTACACCGGCCAAACCCGGACGACGCTGGGCCAATTGTGCGCCGCCCTATGGGACTCCCAATCACTCGGGAGCCTGTTGGGTCTTTGACTAACCCACCTGTTTAAGAAGATTCGCTAATGATATCGTCTTTCTCTCACACAGGGCTCTGATGCCAGCTCAGAGAAATTCTTCAGCACTGCTGCAGTTAAAGGTATGAGCTCTTATGTGTTTTATGTTGCAGTATTATTTAATGTCAAAAATATTTTAATTTGACAGAATCATAATGTGTATTCGGTTTCATTGTTTATTATTATTAGGACATTGGCTGGTCATTGTAATTCTGCATTGGCTCTGTGTATGAGAGCCGAGAGAGGCTTGCCTTTGTAGCCTGTTTATATATCAACCAGAACCAGAGCTTGGTAATGCATTACAGGCAAAAAAGCTTCCATTTGCAGTGCAGCTCTGTGTAACACAGGTGTGAAATATCAATCTGTGTTCACTCACATCTAGACGTGACTGAAAATCCATTCAGGGTGGTCTATTAAATGGAATCGAATTGGATACAGTGTGATGAATGAGAAAATCCTTATTAGCTACTCACTCAAATAAACACCGTGCAGAGTTTTGATATGCCAAAATATATTTTACTAGTCCTTTTAGTGGGAAATACATTGAACATGAAATAATAAACACAAAAGTCTATGTTGAAGCATAAATGAGAATTCTGGAAAAAAAACAGAGTAATAATCATTGATGTGTACATTTAACGTCCCACATCACAGAGCATTGAGAAGCAGTGTTAGTTGGTTAACATGCCAGGAGGAGGGTTAGTATTGTATTGAATACATGAGCGAGAGAAGGAGGAACCAGGAAGTGCTAATGCAGTAGGAGATGAAGTCAGAAGGAGGGCCTGGCATCTGTTTATGACCTCATTATCACGTCACTAATTTGCTGTTAAAAGCAGCCAGTCCCATTTTCTACGTCCCCAGGGGAGCCCAGATAATGTGTTGAATGGACATTCCTCTGTAATGGTGGGTTACTACAAGCTTTGAGGGGGGGCGGAGGGGGGAGTGTTAGGAGAGAGAAGGGGCTGGAGAAACAGGGGTTATGACCCCTTCAGAGAGCAGGAGAAAGAGGGGCTGATTGGTGCAGATAGGTTCTTGTTTCCCTCCTCTCCCTCTTTCTTCCTGCACTTTGCTCTGCGCCGAGTCCGAGGACCCGAAACACATTTCCCACATTCTGGCCTTTGATTACCTCCAGGGCTTGATTTGCGGCATCCATCGGGGGCTCAATGGCCATGCTTGACAGGGAGGCTTCCTTTTGAAGGCACCTCTGTGGGGAGATTTGGTTCCCTTGAAAGGACTAAGACCCCCTTTGTGCGTCTTAAATCAACACGGGCCGCCCTCTTTACCCCTCAGTGAAAGGGGGAAACAGTACACAAATACACTCTCTCCCTCCCTGGTGGATAGCAGGCAGTCCACTCTCTTGGCCCCTATTTTCATTTAAATATAAGCCCCTTTTCTTTCTTTTTAACATCCAAGTTCCCTCCTGCTCCACTCCTACCAAATGCTAATTCCTATTGCAATCACAAAAGGGGTGTAAAATAATCCAGGTGCAGGAGAACGGAGGCCATTGGTATTTTTATTGAGGGAAGTGTTGAGATAAAAGGAGTGGTGTGTTTTTTGTTTGATGGGATTACCACCACTACCAATACCATGATGCACCGACCGAGCGACCAACCGCCTCAGGACAAGAAACAACTCCAGGAAAAAAAGGGAAAAGCTTAGATTGTGTGGAGATGAATGTCAGTATTTGCCCCGAGGGCAGGTGCAAAAGGGCTCTGTTTGTTTGGTGGTTTGTGCTTTCTTGTTGGTACACATCAAATGCTTATTGTTCTTAATGTTCAACAGGGGCTTGGAGGGCCCAGCCACGGCACTGAGAAACAAAGAGGTCAACTGATGGCAGCAGCAACAATACTTCTATAGACAGGGGGGAGTCAACCTCACGGCTGCTCTCTGTGGAGGAGCACATAGCTCTGCTTGGTGATATAAACACACCTAGACTAGTGAAACTATAAAGGAAAGAATAACAGTTGAAGCTTGATTAAATCAAATTTAACTAAAATGACAAGATTTCTGCAGAGGAGAAGAGCATATTATTTGAAAATAGGAATTCAATTTATTTTGTGCATGTAATGACATAACACACATTGTTTTAGTCACACTGTAAGTCTGGATGGTACGATCATCAGGAGCTGTCTCTCATCAACAACAATCATGTGGATGTGACATATTTCATAGAAATCCTAGATTGGAGAAACCTGTCAGAGCGTTGTGATTCACCTGCTGATGCCTGACTCAGGTGTGACAGTATGTCAGGGGTGATGACAAACCTCAATAAAGAGACGACTTGCTGCTACATCCCTGGCCTGTTCTTACAGGCCACCCTGTGGTGTTTCAAACCTCCAGACCAGGCCAGATGCATAGTTCACCATTTCCAGTCTCTTCCCACGGGGGGCCAGTATGAAAAATGTATGCACTCACTAATTGTAAGTCGCTCTGGATATGAGCGTCTGCTAAATGACTAAAATGTCAATTGGATCACAAAACAAAAAAAATACAGTGGGAGACTGAAGAAATCAACCATGGGAGTGTGTCTCTCTGGTCTGATTACTGGCTGATAGCTCTCAGTGGTGGTCAGTCTCATCCAATCAGTTTCTCAGCAGCCTCTACCTCCCAACAATGACTGCCCTGCCTGGCAGGCAGCACCACTCACAGTACAGTACAGCATAGTCCTAACAGCTAGCCATTCACCTAACTGATTTCTTATTGCCTCTGACTGTGGCGTATTTGCAAAGAAATCCAACTCCTGACTGATTTCAGTGTTTTAGTTGTTGGACATTGATTTGCTTCCAGCCTCGTGTCACCTTCCTCACGCCTCACCTCAGGTCCAGGGCCACTGATATCCACCGTGTGGTATTGTCGGTTGTGTTAGCTTCACACAGTCCCTCACTCTCTGATGCTCTTTCTCTCCTCCCTCACCCCAGTCTCTCTCTCTCCTCCCTCACCCAAGTCTCCCTCTTCCTCCCTCACCCAAGTCTCTCTCTTCCTCCGTCACCCCAGTCTCTCTCTTCTTCCCTCACCCCAGTCTCTCTCTTCCTCCCTCACCCCAGTCTCTCTCTTCCTCCCTCACCCCAGTCTCTCTCTCTCTTCCTCCCTCACCCCAGTCTCTCTCTCTCTTCCTCCCTCGCCCCAGTCTCTCTCTCTCTTCCTCCCTCGCCCCAGTCTCTCTCTCTCTCTCTCTCTCTCTCTTCCTCCCTCACCCCAGTCTCTCTCTCTCTTCCTCCCTCGCCCCAGTCTCTCTCTCTCTCTCTCTCTTCCTCCATCACCCCAGTCTCTCTCTCTCTCTTCCTTCATCACCCCAGTCTCTCTCTTCCTTCCTCACCCCAGTCTCTCTCTTCCTCCCTCTCTCTCCTCTCTGTCTGGGCTCAATTTGCCTAGGTGCAGCCTTTATTAAGGAAGAATCATTAAATGTTAGATCTAATTACCGAGCCTGTCAAAGCGCCCGCAGGTGTCAGCCTGCCTGCCAGCCTCATTCATTTAGTCTCCTGCAGAAAATTGGAAAGACAAATCAGCCGTATGCTGGGCCAGTTGAAAGAGCTTGTTGCAGTCTTCAGGCTGTCTGGTTGGTTTCCAATTCTTAACTGATGTTGAGGTCAAGATGATTTCCTGGCCTAGTTTAGCTGTGTGCGTGCGCGCGCGGGCTGCCCAGGAAAGGATTATAGTGTGTCAAAGCCTTGGCTGTAATAAGAGAACATATGAGGAGAAAAGCCTCTGTAGATAGATTTATCAAATGATTAAAGGTCCAGTCCCACGTGTGTAATCTCTCCTCGGCACTGTAAGACTGCCATTATTTATGATGTTGTCAGGCCCCACAGCACGGCCCAGCCCAGCCCTGAACGCAGTTATGTCATTGGAGACCACAGCCTAAATAGATTACAGCTGATTTGTTAGAGCAGAGCATAGCCCCATGCAGTAATGATGTTTAGCTAATGCTAAATGCTAAATGTTTTTTTAGAAGCAGCAGGACAGAACCATTTGTGATGAGTGGTCGAGTAATGGTTGTCATCTGTAAATAAGGTTCATGATGAGTCATAGGGTCTGTAGGTCTGTTTCAGTCCAGACTGACTCAGTATTGCACAAGACCCCACACAGACAAAAACACACACTGACTGGATTATATCATTATTACTGAGAGGGAGAAAATATGTAATGACATTGCATTGGTAATTTGATTACTGTGTATGCCAGATGATACGGTTGATATCTGATGATAGGTATTCGTTAATAGCATTTTCTTTTGCTTGCTTTGATACAGGGAAATACAGGGAAACTCAGACAATGTATTAGGGACCAGTCATACTTTCAATTCTCTATAATTACAAATTAGCTACCAAATTACATTGTTATTTCTTGACATTTCATCATAAACAATTCCCCAGTTTGACATAAAAACTTTTATTTTTGGTATTTCCCATGTCTCATTGTATAGAAGGTTCAGTCTGTAGGGGGGTTTAAGTACTAGGAGAGAGGGAGGCTGCTCTGTCTCCCGCTCCCCTCCCTGTGCTTCAACTGAAAGGCTGATTTCACCAACACTTTACTGGAGCTAATGTGAAAATGAAAAGGTGCTATGGCGAGACCCAGGGAGCGGCGCCAGCGCCAGATGAGTGCACAGCCAGCCAGTCAGCGAAGTGCGTCGTCAGGCTCAAGTGTGTCTGCCTCAGGAGGCGAGAGAGCGAGAGAGAGTAATGTGCAATGTGGAAGGTGTAATTTGCAGCGCTGATGACAATGTTTTGGGGAAAAAAGAAGCGAGGGAGAACGGTTTGAAGAGCTCCCTGGATTGTCATGGAGAGCTCTTCAGGCAGCAGAATGGCCTCTGAGTGTTTTACTCATGTGTGGGAGGGAGCTGAAAGGTTGACTCTCTCTTTTAGCTCTCTCTGCCTGTACTGTATCACTCATGAGCTGTGGGCTGCCTTCTTCTACTGTAATAATCTTAGATGATGTAAAGATGCTTTAGGGAACCATCACACAGCTGAGCTGGAGCAACAGTCAGATAGTGTGTAGATGATGATAACCCACGCCAGTTAGCCTTTCACAGCAGCACTAGCATTGGTTTACACTACAGCAGCCACAGGCTTTACTCTGCTGTGTCCTCCGTTTGACCTCAACCTTCTGTGCGGGTTTGGATTTTGGAGATTAGGATAGAACTTGACCTGGTACACAGAGGAAAGATTACCTGCCTCTGATTGGCCTTCTGTGTGTTCCGAGGCACGGCATTGGCCAAGGACAGCGTGTTTTCATCTGGTAGGGATGAGAGGTCATTCAGAGGGCACTAGCTGTCCCTTCCAGACACAACACTGTAGAAAAAAAGACACACAATGTTGGAGTATACAAGCACTGTTATTGTTAGTCTTATATAAACACACTTACCCAGCCACTATAGCGAGTGAAGCACTCAATCTCTCACAGAAGTCAGTTATTTTATTTTTTATTTAACCAGGTAAGACCCATTAAGGTTAAAAACCTATTTTGCAGGGCGACCTGGCAAGAAGGCAAAACATGGAAATAGCAGCGTGTACATAAAATATTACAGAAAAATACAAAATACACACAAAAAACAAAAAGTGTCACAAGTTCCAGATACAATTGGAGATTAGAAATAACTGCAGCTCACAAACAGTGTCGTCGATCAGAGTCTTAAAAACAGGCAAGGACACTAACTCCCCTAACTTTAATATATTTTGAAGCATGTTCCAGGATGAAGGGGCATTATGGGTTTCCCCATCTCAGTTCTAGCCTTAGGAACAGACAAGGACAGCAGCGACTGTGAACGAAGACTGTATTGAGTGACTGATCTGGTCAGTAAGGAACAGAGATACAAAGGGAGTTGTCCTATCAACGCTTTCTACACCAAAGGGTACCAGTGCTTTAGCCTCCTGGTGGAGAGAGAGGTCCATTGCACCATAGCATACAAATCACAGTGATGGGTGAGTGATCTAGCATTTGTAGTAAATCTGAAAGCACCATGATACACGGTGTCCAGAGTTTTGAAGGTACTTGCTGAGGCATATAGACAATATCACCATAATCCAGCACTTATTAAAAAAAAGGTGCTTTGAACAAGATCCTTTCTGACTAACATTGAAAAGCAAGATTTGTTCCTAAAATAAAAACTCAATTTCAACTTCAGTTTCTTGGTCAAGTTATCAATGTGCTGTTTAAAATTCAGCTTTTCATCTAACCAAATTCCAAGATACTTATAGAAGGTGACCCTATCAATTTGCTGGCCTTTTATAGTTAAAATCTGCAAATCTGTTTACTTACAGGGAAGAGAAAACCATACATTTTTTCCCCCTTGCATTAAGCACCAGTTTCAATTCAAAAAGCTGCCTTTGAATAACATCAAAAGCCAACTGTAAGTCCTGAAAAGCCTTCTCAATATTAGATGCGCTAGAATAAATAATTGTGTCATCAGCATACAGATGGAGATTTGCAGAGTCAACAGTCTTCCCATTTATATACAGTGTAAAAAGGATCGGACCTAAAATTGGGCCCTGGGGAACTCCTTTTGTAAGCCTTCGAAACTATATTATATTATCCACATATCCATTAGCTTTAATTGGAAGAATCCAATCCCCAAGTGTACAGATGATATGTCGCTAAAACCACGTTTATTCCATCTTCCAAAGAGCTCTCCTTGGCTGTATTTACTTTTACAGATCCGTATCCAACCCGAGCTGTTTAATGTGTCCCTATGGACATATAGGTTAGCTCAATATCCTGTTTTGTGTGTGTGGAGGTAAGATGTCTCCCCCTTCCCTCCTCCCCCTCTCCATGCCTCTGGCTGCAGGGTAAAGACAGGCTGTATTTCAGGGCCATGAAAGGAGCCGCTCCAGCCATACCTCATCCGCTGATACAGTCACACAAAGGTTAACAAATCAAGGGCAGCACAAGGCTGATTTACTACCACACACTGCTGCAAACAATGGCCACCTCCTCATTTCCCTCTCTCTCTCTCTCTCTCTCTCTCATCATGAGATATTAATCCTCTACCACTATATTTATACTCAAATTAAGCAGTGAAATGAACAGAATTGTACTATTTCTCCCATGTAAGGCAGGCTTTGTACCCTGGTGTAATGAGTATGCTGCATTGAGAGCCATGCTATTTGTCAGTGCAGAGGCTTCAGTGGTAGTAGTTACTGGGTCTGATGGTGGTGGTGTGTAGAAACACACACACGCAGCACTCCATTCTGGCCCTTCTCCTCCCACAATCCCTCTCCTGACACAAAGAGGTCATTGAGAGTTTGTTCCCAAAGTCCTGAGGTTAGAGGCTTAAGTAAATCCATCCATCTTCATGCACTTATTTCAGCACCACCAGGACCGCCGGAGCAGGCAGACCAGAGCAGGGACTGAGGGAAGCAGGCAGGGAGATTGTGTAAACACTCCTATATCCGACATGCCATGGCTAAACCAGAGAGCCTGGAACCCATCACAGGCCGTATAAAAGGCTACCTTCTCAAAAACAAACGTTTGAATGGGCCACACTCCAGAGATCAAAGTTAAAACCCCTCAGTGTTCCCCTGTCTGCCTGTCCCAGGGAGATATGTGTGTGGTGGGTTAGTGTGGTGGGGGGTTGAAGGAAAGCCAGCTATTCTCTATACCCTCATTAGTCTCTGTTTCCCCCCCAGTGCCAAGCTCTCTACTCAACTGGGGTAGTTTGGTTACAAAGACAATATTGGAGCTGATGATGACAAATTTGCATGTTGTTAGGCTTGGCTTTGTAAGTGAGTGTGGACTTTGGACTTGAACGGAGGAAACTGTGATTCTAGAGTTTATTTGTAGATTGTTTGTGATATGGATACTACAATGGATGTATAACATTGTACTCTTGTGCTGGTACAGAGTGTACTTCTCTCTCTGTACTTGGATAAACAACCATGGCAACATTTTGCAATAAATGTCAGCATCCATTCACTGATCTGACGTTACATCAGCCACTCTTCTCCCAATGGTGCAGGGTTAGTGTTATTAACCGGGTCAGAAAAGCTTATTCGCCTAGCACACGCACACACCCCACAGTTTTTTTTTCTCCCAATTATGCCTGTCGGGCAGTCCCTGTGGTAGGCATTGGCAAGGTGTGTATGCGTCTGTGTCCTAATGAGGTGTCATGGTGGCTGAGGTGTGTGTGTGTGTGTGTGTGTGTGTGTGTGTGTGTCAGGAGAACTGGTCTATACCAGTCCACCCTCATTACCATGGCGATGCCTGGATGGATTTGTTTACCAATACCAGCCGAGGCAGACTAGCCGCTCCTGTCTCCTGTTTCCTCAACAGTCTACTGTATATCTGTCAGTCTCATACTCTCTCTGTAACCGAACCACTGCTATTTGATATCAGTCTAATGCATATGTGGATACGTGTTATGACTGGAGGGTACATGGAGCTCCAAAGAAATGTGTATTCAGCCAGGCGGACTGAAATCCTCCGACTTTATGGGATTAACACGCAGGATTAGATTCCCTAGTTGTGATTACTGTTAGATTACTGTTTTATTGTCAAGAGGTTCACCCTGAGGACAGCAGCAGTACCAATGGCAGTGCTCTAGGTTGTGTGAAGCAGGATTGGAGCTGTTCTATGGATGAGTGTGATCTGGGAAGGGTAGGCCCGCTGTAAGTCTGTAGCCTACCAGTGCTGTACTGTACTGCAAGCCCCATAGGGAGGCTGTGTGGAGTTTAGAGAAACGGAGACACCATTTTGGGTTTGTGGTGTGTCTGGGCAGCAGGATTTTCCTTCATATGGAAGCAGTTTCCTGTGTGAAGTGCATTAAACCTGATGGCAATCCCCATAGTCCCTGTATAACCCTGGTTGAGATATGGGATCTCCAGTTTACTTGGATCCATCAGCCTAGAGGAAGTGAAACCCAGGCAATGTTGTCGTTACACACAGCCATCTGGGTTCAGAGATGGAAGGTTGTGTTTCTGTAGGGGGACAGGGACCCGCTGTGAACAGTCTGAGGGGGAAGCACAACACATGGGCGGGATACCCCATCTCCGTCCCTCTCCTCTCCACCCCTGTGGTCCCAGAGGACGTGCAGGGTTACAGGTTAAGGGGGGCTTAAACAGTAAACACTGAACTCTGGAGACGGAGGATAAAGTTGGAGACACACACAGCTGGTGCCCAGGCTGGTGGGAGAGATGGAGAGAGAGGGTGAGGGGGGGATCTGGCCGGGTTGATGAAAGCATTGCTTTAATTGCTCCCCCAAGAGAAGAAGTTATATTTTTTCCCCTCTCTCTCTCTTTTCTCTCCTCATAAATATGCAGGATTCAAACCAAGGGCCCGAGGGTCAGGCGGATTAGACCTGACTACAGTGTTATCTCAGCAGCCACGACCTCCACCTCTGTGCTGTTAGTTAGCAGCTCAAACCTGACCCAGATAGGCCTACATGTGTTTCCAGAGAGGGCATAGAGGACATGCTTAATTTGTGGTGGTTTATGCAAGTGTGTGTGTGTGTGTGTGTGTGTGTGTAAAGTTAGTTATATATATTGGAAAATAAAGTTTAGCATGTGTATTTGATATAAGCAAGGTCTAATGAACTGTGAAATGTTCAATTTTATTACCATGCAGGCCCATTGGTTCTCAGTCTCTGGCCAGGATTTTATATCTTCTGAAGCAAATCAACATCCCCCGGATTGTTGCCATCTGTTAAAGATTACGCCGCTCCGCTCTGCTTAGTCCGCTCCTAGCGGGAGCTATTTGATTTCAGGGTTTTAGAGTTCCCGCTTTATTCCATGTGTCAAGTTTTTGTGTAAACACCGCCGACATCTTAGAAGGGCCTCTTTTTCAGGCTTTTTCAAAGGGAAAGCCAACGGGCCGTTGCAGCAGTGTCAGACCCTGGTCTGTTTTAGCTCTTAGTGGGGCTGCGTTGAGACTTCTTTGGGGCTTCTCTTGGGCTGTGGAGGTGAAGTCGAGGAGAGCGAGGCGGAAGCCCTTCCCAGAAGCCCCTTTCTCTCTCTGCCATGCTGTGTTATGATGTATGAATCCCCCGGCCAGCCCTGACACCACCTGCCCGCCTGGCGGGGCCGTTTGGAACCCCACACCTCCCTCTGAGGATTGAGGAGGAAGCCCGGGCAACAGAGGCCGCATTGTTCCCCCTCCCTCCGGTCCACCGTAACATAACCCTACCCAGGGGCCCGGCGAGGGGGGATATTGGGCTACCCCCCCAAGCCGAGGGGCTTGTTGAGAGAGGAGCGAGGTAGCTCTGTTTGGACCGCTCAGCTCAGTTCAAATAAATAGTTCAGATCTAACCGCCTCTCTGCTCCCCTCCTCTAACCCCCTGACATTCTAGCCTCAGAAGGCAGCAATCACACAGCCAGAGCTCATCAGCATCAAATCCCACTGACACAACCCACCCACCCACCGCCATCCAGCTGCTAATTTGCGGTGTTATTTTTTAAAGAGGAAATGGTTGTGGTAGGGCTCTGGGGGGGTTAGAGAGAGAGAACGGGGTTGGGGTGGCCCAATTCCTTGGCTCCCCTCCCTCCCTGGGTGCTGCTGGTGGATAGATAGATACGTAGATAGGTTTACAGCCACATCAGCAGGCCATGCATGGGGGAGGGGCGGTTTTCTGGGAAGCAGGGAGGGAGAGGGGAGGGGGGCAACCATTAACAGCCCAGGGTTTGTGTGCTCGCCCTCTTCCACCCTGGGTGTTCTGGTAATCCAGCCGCTCTGAAACCCGAGCACGGGGTAATGAGAGAGCATTTTACACACACATACACACACACCAATAGTTTTTTCTCCCAACAATAGTTTTCTTATGAAAAGGAGTTGCATAATATGTTGTATGATGCATAACATTTTGTGTAAGACAGATTTAGCCCCAGTCATAATCATTGAGGATATAGAAGCAGTTTTTTTGCCACTGTTGGCCCCTTCCTTCCCCCATTTTTAAAAGAGAGGGCTAAACTGATGGCTCTCTTGGGGCATGTCTTCTCTTTCCCTCTCCCTCCCATTGAAATCAGGTGGTGTCAATGTGTCGACTAGAGCCGTCACTCACATAATTGCAGCCAGTCAATTAATCTCACACACCCCTCTGGCTAAAGACACAGAGCGAGAGAGAGGGGGTTGGAGGGAAGAGTAGAGAGAGGAGGGGGGGGGGACACTAGATGGATTGTTACTCGACACCACAGGCGAGCCAAGCTTCAACGCCCCTCTGTGCTGCCTGCTGGAGAGAGAGAGAAAGACAGAGGAAGCCGTCTGCCCCGCTAGAGTAGCCCTGCACACGGCAGTCACCCCCGTGGCTGTGTCTGTGTGGTACGATCTGCCGGGCTGGGTGGGTCACCCCCGTGGCTGTGTCTGTGTGGTACGATCTGCCCTGCTGGGTCTAAGCTGACAGGCTGCTGGGACCCCATTTGGACTGTGGAGCTGGAGGAGCCTCTGTCTGTTTGTCTGCAGTGAATAAGAGAATAGAGCCTCATAGAGAGGAAATATGGCAGGACAAAGAACACGACTGAGGTGGCAGTTGGACCTGTAGACCGGTAGGGTTTCTGTGTGTGTGTGAGAGTGTGTGTGTGTGTGTGTGTGTGTGAGAGAGAGATACTGTGTTGTTAGGAGAAATCCAGAGCTGTATCTATTTAGTGTCGACAGACACTACAGAGAGTACATGTTGCAAGTTAAAACTCAGAAGCCTTTTTCATGTGTATGTCTTTGAATGGACAGTGCATTCGGAAAGTATTCAGACCCCTTGACTTTTTACACATTTTGTTACCTTACAGCCTTATTCTAAAATGGATTAAACCATTTTTTTTATTGCAGCAATCTATACACAATACCCCATAATGGCAAAGCGAAAACAGGTTTTTCACATTTTTTACAAAGATCAAAAACAGAAATACCTTATTTACATAAGTATTCAGACCCTTTGCTATGAGACTCGTAATTGAGCTCAGGTGCATCTTGTTTCCATTTATCATCCTTGAGATGTTTCTACATTTTGATTGGAATCCACCTGTGGTAAATTCAATTGATTGGACATGATTTGGAAAAACGCACCTGTCTATATAAGGTCCCACAGTTGACAGTGCATGTCAGAGCAAAAACCAAGCCATGAGGTTGAAGGAATTGTCCGTAGAGCTCCGAGACAGGATTGGCACAGATCTGGGGAAGGGTACCAAAAAATGTCTGCAGCATTGAAGGTCCCCAAGAACACAGTGGCCTCAATCAAGACTCTTCCTAGAGCTGGCCGCTCGGTCAAACTGAGCAATCGGGGGAGAAGGGCCTTGGTCAGGGAGGTAACCAAGAACCTGATGGTCACTCTGACAGAGCTCCAGAGTTCCTCTGTGGAGATGGGAGAACCTTCCAGAAGGACAACCACCTCTGCAGCACTCCACCAGTCAAGCCTTTATGGTAGATTGGCCAGACGGAAGCCACTCCTCAGTAAAAGGCACATGACAGCCTGCTTGGAGTTTGCCAAAAGGCACCTAAAGGACTCCTACCATGAGAACCAAGATTGAACTCTTTGGCCTGAATGCCAAGCGTCACTTCTGGAGGAAACCTGGCACCATCCCTACTGTGAAGCATGGTGGTGGCAGAATCATACTGTGGGGATGTTTTTTAGCGGCAGGAACTGGGAGACTAGTCAGAATCGAGGGAAAGATGAACGGAGCAAAGTACAGAGAGATCCTTGATGAAAACCTGCTCCAGAGCACTCAGGACCTCAGACTGGGGACAAATCTCTGAATGTCCTTGAGTGGCCCAGACAGAGCCCGGACTTGAACCCGATCGAACATCTCTGGAGAGACCTGAAAATAGCTGTGCAGCGACCGGACAGAACTTGAGAGGATCTGCAGAGAAGAATGGGAGAAACTCCCCAAATACAGGTGTGCCAAGCTTGTAGCGTCATACCCAAGAAGACACAAGGCTGTAATCGCTGCCAAAGGTGCTTCAACAAAGTACTGAGTAAAGGATCTGAATACTTATGTAAATGTAATATTTCAGTTTTCTTTTGTGTATACATTTGCAAAAATGTATAACAACCTGTATTTGCTTTGTCATTATGGGGTATTGTGTTTAGATTGAGGCGAAAAAATTATTTAATCTATTTTAGAATAGATGCTAAAATGTGGAAAAGGTCAAAGGTCTGAATACTTTCCGAATGCGCTGTACACACCACCTGACAGTACAATGACATGCTGTGTTATGACTAGTATCTAATCAGACTTCTAGACCACCTCACTGCTCATGTTTGAGGCATTGAAAAAGCAGCTGTGGTAAAAGTCAACCAGCAGATTCTGAAATTACACTAATGGTGAGAATGATAAGAAAGGACATCCCTGTAACGGGAGGAGAACCCTCAGACTGCTTTGTGGTAATGGAGGTGTATTGTCCTGTCTCAGTGTGGGTGTCTGTCTCTGGGGCCCAGGCTGTGAATGGGCTGAGGAGTGACAGAAGCATCACGGGTGGCTAGAGAGGGAAAGCCCACCGCTGACTGACAGGACTGGACTGATCTGTGGTGGTGAGGGCCTCTCTCTCAGCAACTCCTCTCTCCCAGGAGAGATACAAGGTTTACAGAGAGAGAAAGAGAGGGATAGGGCCACCTACCATCTCTCACTCTTCACTAGCAAAGATATCAGGGCCTGAAAGGAGACATCTCAGCTGCCTTGCTTTCAGGTCCAATACTCTCTTTGGTTCCACAGCTGCTCTGTGTTGGGGTGTAGTTTTACTCAACTGTGACAGCCAGTAAGTAGCACTGTAATCCACTTTGTGTGACGGTGGCGGTGATCTGGTATTATTTCACAGCAGGTTGTAGATGTATAGATCTGTCAGCCTGGCCATGCTGTGTGAGAACATAGAAATATAATTACTAGACCGAGACATTCCCATTCAAGTCAATGTTTTAACATCCTATTTCTATGTGTGAGAACAACCAACCCCCTCTGGCTCTACCCCCTCTTAGGGAAGACCCCCAGCCCAGTGCCCCCTAGCGAGAGGAGAGCAGTCGCAGTATGCCCTGTGGGCACCACCACCTGTGCCAGTGTGCCCATCATCAGGGCCCTGTGGCAGGCTGGCAGCCCTCTCCAGTTACCCTCCCAGCCCCAGAGCCTGACCTCACCCCCAATGGGATATATAAAGATTTGTTCTCTAAAGGTTGAACACTGTCCTCACCACCGGGCCTGGAAACCAGTTACCCACTACTACCACCGAGCCCAGCATCTTCCTACTTCACCCCTGCACCCCTCCGTCCTTACCCCTAGGAGGATGGGGGAGAGGGCTTACTCAGGCCTGCGGTGTTAAGATGGCCAACAGTGGAGCCAGCACATATCTCACATGCTGCTGGAGTGAAAAGTGGACAGGCAGGCAGCCATCAGAAAGAGCCGTTATGAGTTGGAGTAATCACAACTGAGCTGTGGTTGGCTGAGACTTAGAAGGACTGGTAATGGTAAAGGCTGCATTACGATAATGAAGACTGAGATTGATCGTTTGTGTCAAGAGATTATACATGTGAATGGAAGAATATAAACTATTAGGCAAGGTGGGTTAGTGAGCGTTCCCTTCTCTGGATCTCTCAGTGTTGGTTTGTCTGTCGGTGCTCAATCTTTACCTCCCTTCCTCCCTCTCTCTCTGGCAGTGTGAGTGTCTGTCCTCTGAGCCCCTCAGGCCACTAGGTCTCTCACATGACCATGCATCTGTCACAAGAGCTTAGAACAACAGTCAGTGGGTTAATAGGCCCAATTACACTAGATTGCTGCTGCCTTTTCACTCCCAGGGAATGACAGCTATATCCATCAGTCTGAGAGCAGAGGAGATAAGAGGAGAGCCTCACTTTCTCGGCAAGGGAGTTAACTTCCTCCTTCAGTCAACAACACACACACACATTCAAGCACATCACAGGCCTGGTGTTACCGCTGTCACCCCCTCTAATGCTCTTAAAGTCTTTAAACCTGAGGGGATGATACTTTCAACCAACTGCCTTCTGATAAGGTTACTGACATAGACTCTTCAGTAAGTTAATATTACAAGTACACACAAACACACACACACACACACACACACACACACACACACTTGCACAGCGCTAATACTACACACACACGTTATCACTAATACATACATCAAGGAATATCCTCTTACATTACATCCATGTCCATTACATGAATTTGTTAATTTATGACATTGATGGATTACATGAGCTACAGTTTCAGCTTTTATGGCTTTTCCACTTTCCATATCTTGCCCTTTGCCTGATCATCATCTCAGGTCGTTAATGCTGGGGTGTGCCTTACTACCGAGGAATACATGTATCTGTGTGGTATTCACACTGAAACACAACATGTGTCACACTCTTCCCAAGACGCATATCCAGAATAGCTATCCTGTGCTCTCTCTTACCCACGGCTTTATTTCTGTTTAGCTTCCATTCGTCCGCAGTTAACAACTTTGGGCCGCCAGTAGGGTGTAACCCACACCCCTCTGGCCCTGCATTTAGAGCCCTGCTGACATGATGGAGCACAGCCGGGCCAGCAGGGGCCAGCCAGGGGACCCTCCATCACTGTCAGGCCCAGCAGAGGCCCCTTGTCCTGGGCATGTAGGACATGCATGCCTGGGTGAAGTGTGCACATAGCTGTGGGTGCTCCGGGACACTCTAGAGACGTGGATAAGGATTCAGAGGCATGATGTTACCGCTGTCACCCCCTCTAATGCTGTTAAAGTCTTTAAACCTGAAGAGATGATGCTGTCTGCAGGATTCTCTGGCTGCCTGCTTTGGCACAGACCGCCAGATGAGGCCAACCAACTGCCTTCTGATAAGGTTACTGACATAGACACTTTAGGAAGTTGATATTACAAGTACAAGCTACTAGTTGTTTGGCTTACAGTGGTTGGCCTTGTAAACATTTGAGTGATCTGTCTGACATTAAAG
The DNA here is from genome assembly GCF_964263955.1 of Coregonus lavaretus. NCBI lineage: Eukaryota > Metazoa > Chordata > Actinopteri > Salmoniformes > Salmonidae > Coregonus > Coregonus lavaretus. The sequence goes on from NC_139997.1 coordinate 32,473,987, forward strand.
CAGCAGTGAAAGTGTAGTAGGGCTGGGAATTGCCAGGGACCTCACGATACGATATTATCACGATACTTATACGATATGTATTGCGATTCTCACGATTCTATATGTATTGCGATTCGATACTGCGATTTTTTTTTGTTGTTGTTGCGATTTGATGTTTCAAACATATTGCTCACTATATTTCTGCTGCAGAGAGACGAGGGATCATGAGAAAATTAGTTTTGATCAGTCATGAAAATAAAGTGCTGAAAAAATGTTGGCTCACTATTTTAAAAGTTTTGGCGCAGGTACAGACGACTAGCGCTAGCTAACGCTACCTAGCAAAAAAATTATAATAATAGTATACAGTATATACAGTATACTGAACAAAAATATAAATGCAACATATAAAGTGTTGGTCCCATTTTTTCATGAGCTGAAATAAAAGATTTGAGGGAGCGCGCAATTGGCATGCTGGCTGCATGAATGTCCACCAGAGCTGTTGCCAGAGAATGTAATGTTTGTTTCTCTACCATTAGCTGCCTCCAACGTTGTTTTAGAGAATTTGGCAATACGTCCAACCGGCCTCACAACCGCAGACCACGTGTAGCGATGCCAGCCCACTGTTGAAAATATTAATGTATGATTAAGATAAATGTAATAAACTCTATTGAATGAAAACTCGACGAGAAAATCTGTTGGCCAGCAAATGAGAGAGTTTTCCAGTGGTTGAATTAAATGTATTCAGCCAGCGCAAGCGAACCACGCCTTCAAAGCCCCTTACACGCCTGCATAAGGTAACTCTGAGTACCAACCTGTAGCGGTGTGTGGGTAAAATCACTGGGGATGCCAATCCAGGAACAAATTCCATATTACAACCTATTTCTTGTGATAATTGCGTTGTTTGCTCTATAACCTGTTAGTTCATATGCCTTGAAACCATGATATATAGGTCTAAGGCATTTTCGGACTACTAAACAACTATTGATTTAGAACCACAGAGAGTTACCTCAAGTCGCAAAGAAAACATACGCTGCCTCCATTATTCCAGCACCATTTCAACATCATCTAATCACCTATGCTTAGTCTAAAACAGTGACAACTAAAAGATACCAAAAACTATTTAGTCCAATCAACGTAAGCTAAATATGTCTGTCCATGGTACGGATTTCTGTGTGTGTGTGTGTGTGTGCGTGCAAGTAGAAAAAACATGTTGACTCACCCTACTTGTAGAGAAACGCCAATGCCATCCTCCTCTTTCATGTTGCCTAAACGGTCTGTGACTCTGTCATACAGTACACGCTTTTAGTTTTTGTTGTCCTAGGCTACCTGCCAAAAAATCTTGCTCGCTAGCCTACCTTCCTTTCTTGGACAAAAATGTGCCAGGCCAGCTAGTTAACATTAGCCTACTACATCTAGCTACATGTTGAACTTCCATCCTCTCAGGCCAGGGGCACAATATATACATTTATGGTTGGATCAGAATCGCCGTTATAATCATTGGCCAGTACGGAGAATTAAGTAAAACCACAAGTCCAAATCCCTATCTCCATCCATGGCTAATTTAGGAAAGGGACGATTTTAGCTAATGGCCATGTACTCTTATAATCTCCACCCGGCACAGCCAGAAGAGGACTGG